>NC_079452.1:37494861-37654861 GCF_903798145.1 Danio aesculapii | reverse complement strand
TTCTAAATTATTTTCAGTTAAACTGCGGCAGGTCATGCAAAAATGCAAAAACTTGTAAAAATAAAAATTTAAAAGTGACTAAAAACATGTAAGAGATTGAATCTTGAGAATTGTCACTCTTTCATTTTCTTGGGTATCAATCACGGCCCAATTATTACATAATACTCCATCACAGTGTATAAAAATATCTAACATGACATGTACTCATATCCCTCACATACTTGTTTGCATTCACGTCAAGCTGAACAAATAATCCGCTCTGAATAAAGTTTGCTTCATCTGAGGTTATTTGACAACTCCCTACTTCACAATGTGGATGTTGATGCATCGGGATCTCCATGTTACATTAGCGCAGAGCCGTTTCTCACCTCTCGGGGCATTAAAAATGGCCCTCAACCCTCAGGCTAAAGTGCTCTCTCACCAAACAGAGCATCAGCACCCACTTTTAACCTGCCAAATGTGAGATACACACAGCCTCTCCGTCTCTCACAGCCTTCTTTATCTCCAAAAGAAGAGCGTGCTGATCATCTCAACCAACAAGATTGACGGAATTTCTTTTATTCGATTTCTTACCCAAATCCCTCACAGCCCTCGAGTTTAGCTCTCAAAGGCATTCTCGAGGAGTTCAGTTAACATTTTTGTCAATGCTTGAAAGCAAATTAAAGTGCATGCTGAGTATAAGGGTGTATTGCACATTTATGCATTGTGTCATATCACTGAGCTCTTACTGTAATTTTCTCACTTACTTCTAGCTAAAATCAACATATACACCACTTAAAGGGCCCCTAGTTTGCATTATAAAAGGTCATATTGTAATGAGGGGGTGCTCCAACAACAACAGCCTGATGTGCATGCAAGGTCAAAAAACACTTTCATTGACTTATGATATGCATTTATTTTTACCTAATTATCCCAGCGACTCCCATATGATTAATTCAGTGATAAATTTTTTCCCAAACCCCTCCTTATGCACGAAGCTAATCTGAGCTGATTGGTCCGATGACCCTGTCTGTTGTGATTGGCCGACTGGGTTCAGCGTAAAACAGAGATAAACACCCATCGCGGCTATGAAGTAGCGCACAGACTGTGAGAGATCAATGCAGGAATGCAATAAAGCAATGCAGTTAAACACCAGCATATTACTCTACTCTTAACCCTAACCCCAAGTAACAACAACACACATTTAGTAATAATCCACAGAGTGGCAAAAGTTTAACTATTTTGAAAATTGGGTGCGTGTGTGAGGAACAGCTGATGGTGGCCATAACAAAGGCAAACGGCAGAGGATCGCGAGTTCAGAAACGCATTTAAATCATTAAAGGAAGAAGCACTCGTCACCTTTTCAACGTGATTTTGGACACTATATGTGAATAGCCCCATAAAGATTTAACCTGAGAGATACAGTACAAGCATTGATCAATAATATAAGTTATTTATAGCCACGTGAAGTGATTACAACTTACAACAAACATTTCAACACTTATTTTGCACAGAAAACAAGGCAACAATTTTAATTACACTTACATGATCCAGAGAAAGAAGAAACTGGTGCATATGAACTGTAACAGTTACTGACAAAGTCCCTGTCAAAGTCTGACAAAGTCCCATACATACTGTAATAGTCTCTGCTGCTCCTTCCTTTGTTAGCAAACAGCCAGCGAATCCCGTGCTGCAGTGTAGGTTATTGTATCAAAAATCTGAAAAATGACAGGAATAAACATAACGCACAGTTGGCTATACTGTGGTATTGTTGTGAAAATGTGGTATTGTGTCTCCATCTGTCAGTGATGGTCATCTTTGTGTCATGATCAGTCCCGTGATCCCCCGTGCTCCGCTAGTGTCTGAAGGGAAAGGCGCATTCATGTTTTACCGGATCCAGCACTTCATATTTGGTGATGTACCATATTGATGTTGATGCGTTCAAGCAAAAGATCCGAACACAACGCGATTCATTTATGCGACTCCGAGCACGATGCACTTCAGTTTTAAACCTCAGCTGGATGTTTTCATTCACTTAGTGCTGTGATACACAATGCAGAGTGAGTCATATTCAAAAACCCATAACAGGGGCTCTTTAACTTATTTTTCTTTTCTTTTTTACCAAGCATCTACTCAATTTGTTCAAATATTTTTAATGATTATTGTGCATGTGTATTTTAAAGTATGTCGCGCTGTGTAATGAACATATAAAACTGTTTCTGGAGAATTTTTTAAGCTACCTAATTCGCATATCTGCCATGTAGATTATAGCAGAGGACAATAACTTATTCAATCAATCCACTTATTTATTTATTTATTTATTTATTTATTTATTTATTTATTTATTTATTTATTTATTTATTTATTTATTCATTTACTTATTTACAACTCATGAAATAATCCTGATAGGATAACGTTAAATAGATGTACACAGTGACCTTACAATATATACATAACATTTTTATGATTTTTCAAAGTAAAGGTTGATCCTCTGAACTAATATGAGACCACCAAGATTGACAGGATTTCTTTTATTTGATTTCTTCCCCAAATCCCTGGCAGCCCTCGAGTTTAGATCTCGAAGGCATTGTCGAGCACTTCAGTTAACAGTCTTGTCTATGCTTGAAAGCAAATGAAAGCATATGTAAAAGCGATCAATTATTTACTTCATCTGAAAAAAAAAAAGATCAGTCTGGTTCCCTTTCATCTCCTGTGAACATGTTAACGTTTCAGCGACAACGGCGTTCACACTTGTGAAGCTTTTTGATTCGCTGTGCGGCATCTGTCTGTTTATCAATGGTGGGTGTGATTTCTTATTCACAAGGAGATTGCTTTGGATATTTCAATAAGAGCGGAGGAAATGTCAGCGACTTCGTCCTCGTCATCTCTGTGGGCATCACTTTGTGGCCTTATCACAGATTGATGGGGAAAACAGGCTCTCCTCTAAGCGATGTCAATCAGAAGCTCCTGTAAACATTACATATTCACAGCTGGACTCTTGGGGGTGTGCGTAAATGTCAATGGACAGTCTTGTTTTATCAAGATGATGGTGTGGCCCTCAGGGGGCAAAGTTTGCAGGTTGTGTGTGCCCCCTAGGGGGGCCTGTTGGCATGGCAAATTGTTGAAGTAACAGCATGCACTGTAATAATCTGCTATTGCATTCAACTGTTTTGCTATTTGGCTTAAATGATGCTCCAAACTTAATGTGTGCTCAGGATAGCAATGCTACATTTCTAGTAGTATTTGTCCATTGGTAAACCATGGTATTCCTCTTTAATGTCATTCAAGTCACTCAACTTTAATACTTAAGTATTAATTATTGATCATTTATTATTCATCTTGCAAGCAAACCTTATTATATGTATTGGCAAAACCTATCATACATTGATAACTATGCTGGTAATTAATTCCAGTGTGCAAACAATGTTTGTAAATGTGCTTTACAAATGTAAATATGAAATATATTTTAAAATCTGTACGTTATATTTTAAGAAGAAAATTCCAAACATACTGGTTTTATATTTATTATGTCCTGACGCAGTGGAGCAAATGCTTAGGCATTATTTGTGTTTTTTTAATATTCTTTAGTATTTATATTCAGATGGTAATATACAAAAACAGTATAGACATTTCCACATTCAAGCATTTCCCAGTGGGTTTAAACAGCTTGATCTTTTACAGTAGATTTAAGTTACAAATCAACAGTCATGGACTAAATAGGATTATCACTTACAATAATAAATCCCAAAATTCAGCATTAGCAACTTGCATTTTTTTTTAAAATCAGGTTATAAATCAATGAATCCTTAACAGTGGGCTCACTCTGAGTGAATCAATTGAAACAGTGAGTCGTTAACTGGAGACTTTGCTCAGGTGAATTGGGCAAGCTAAATTGTCCGCAGTGTCTATGTGTGAATAAGTGTGTATGGGTGTTTCCCAGTGATGGGTTGCAGATAAAAGAGAATCTGCTGCGGAAAACCATTGCTGGATAATATGGCAGTTTATTCCGCTGTGGCGAAGCTGAAAAGAAAATAAATGAATGAATGAATGAATGAATGAATGAATGAATGAATGAATGAATGAATGAATGAATGGCTCATTAGAATCAGTTTTTGAGTGGAGACTTTGCTCTGTATAGATCATTTGAATCAGTAAGTAACAGACTCACTATGAGTGGCTCATTTGAATCAGTGAGTCGATAACTGGAGACTTTGCTCTATGTGAATCATTTGAATCAGTAAATAATAGGTTCACTATAAGCGGCTCATTTGAATCAGTGAGTCGTTAACTGGAGACTTTGCTCTTTGTGAATCATTTGAATCAGTAAGTAACAGACTCACTATGAGTGGCTCATTTGAATCTGTGGGTCGATAACTGGATATTTTGCTCTATGTGAATCATTTGAATCAGTAAATAATAGGCTCACTATGAGTGGCTCGTTTGAAACAGTGAGTTGTTGAGTGGAGACTTTGCTCTGTGTCGCCACTGTCTTGCATGGTTCGGGATCTGTAGAGCTGTGCATCGTTGGATTTGCCCTTCAATATTTGGACTTTCAGTAGTGATTATTAAACCACACTGAACTGAGCTCAACTGAACTGAACTTAAACACTACAAACTAAACTACACTGTTCCTATTTACTGTGACCTTTTATGTGAAGCTGCTTTGACACAATCTACATCGTATAAGCGCTATACAAATAAAGGTGAATTGAATTAAATTGAATTGAATTGTGTGGATCATTTGAATCCGTAAATAATAGGTTCACCATAAGTGGCTCATTTGAATCAGTGAGTCGTTAACTGGAGACTTTGCCCTTTGTGGATCATTTGAATCAGTAAGTAACAGACTCACTATGAGTGGCTCATTTGAATCAGTGGGTCGATAACTGGAGATTTTGCTCTATGTGAATCATTTGAATCAGTAAATAATAGGCTCACTATGAGTGGCTCGTTTGAATCAGTGAGTCGTTAACTGGAGATTTTGCTCTGTGTGGATCATTTGAATCAGTAAGTAACAGACTCACTATGAGTGGCTCATTTGAATTAGTGAGTAGTTTACCCCTGATCAGTTGCAGTTAGATGTATCCAATTCATCAATTAAACATTTATTCTGAATTGTGAACTGACTCAACAGATTAACTGAGATAAGATGTTGCTTGTTAATCATACACCATTATCTTATCACTGAGCACATGACCATTTTTCTGGTTAAAAAAATATAATATTTTATAAAATGTAGTGGACTTTAAGAAGTACAATATTTAGTTGTGGAATGTGTTGAAGTAAATGTTTCCTAAATACTCTGATGAAGTACAGATACTCAAAAACTCTACTTGGGTAAAGTTTTCTAAGTAAACATGTTGAGTTACTGTCCACCACTGGTGTTTTTGGCACTGAATGTAGTTGTATTGATGTTCTAGAACATCATTATCTGATAATCTGATGTTTCTTTCTGCAGTTGTGTGGCTGTGGGCTGCTGGGAGTTGGAATCTGGCTGTCTGTTTCTCAAGGCAGCTTCGCCACCTTCTCCCCCTCCTTCCCCTCTCTCTCCGCTGCCAACATGGTCATAGCCATAGGCGCCATCGTCATGGTGACAGGCTTCCTCGGTTGCCTGGGCGCCATCAAGGAAAACAAGTGCCTGCTTCTGAGCGTAAGTTATGCCACCTTTACACACTTATCTATTCCTGAAGTGTGAAGACAAACTAATAGAACTGAATCAAACTGTATATAGCAGCATAATGTAAAGATACATATAGTTGAAGGGGTCATATGCTTTTTTTGTTCCTTTAATGTATAAATGCCTCTGTTTATGCATGATAAGCATCTGCAAAGTCACATCACAATATTTAAAATGTTAATAATTAATGGGGTGAGGACTAGCTGAGTTGCGTTAGTAGATCTAGTTTCAGAGATCTAATATATACTGATAATTCTTTTCAGCATTTGCAAAAAAAACATGCGAATTAGGTGCATTTCTATCAAATTGTCATAGCAGCTGACTGTAATATTGGTAACCAATATTAAAGGTGCAGTAGGTGATCTGCGACAATGCTAACCGGCTACTATAAATCTCTGAAACACAGTCCCACCCCTGCCGTCCAAAGCCACGCCTCCTGAAATACAAGCGTGTGCACCTTAAAGATGACAGCAGAATCCTCACGAAGCGACTAGTGGTTGGCCGGCGGCATGCAGGAATTACACTCGATACTAAGCCGATTGGTGAACAATATAGTTTTATTAACAATATATTATTATTATTATTATTATTATTATTATTATTATTATTATTTAACCAAAAAAGGATATTCAAAAACTTTGTTTACAGTTTTTCTCAGTGGCCTTGGTGCATTTCTCACAACATATTTACATGTGCACAACAGTTAATGCGTTTCTTAAAACAATTAGTACAAACTGCAAAACCTAGTTTTAACCTGCAAAAGCGTGTCACTTGCTCAAAATGGATAGCTCATTCCTCAAAAGCAAGTGTTCATGTGAATAAAAATGTGTCAGTGTCATCAAGATGAAAAGTCCTGACACCATTGTTTATGAACAAGGCTTTGTCATGTTTTCATTATGACAGTTTACTCTGTATTTTTTTCCAATGCTAAAAAGTCAGATTTTGGTGACTCTTCCTGAAAATGTTCAAGACTATATTTGCACAGCTATTTGAAAACTGCAGTAAAGTTAGACATCACTGCATTTAGTGAGGTATCTCAGTACAAGACACTGAATATGTATGTTTCACCTTTTTACTGCATATGCTCTCTCCAATTCTGATTTATTCACAGCATTGTGCTAAAGAATAAATACACTCTTATTTACAACAAACATAAACTTCCTTTGGGTAAAGCGGTGTAAGCGATATAGCTGTAAGCGATATAGCAGTACATATTAAAACTGAACCTAGAACATACATACTGTAGGTCTGTACATCATTCATGAAATTGTTCAATTTAGAAGACATTTTCAGAAAAAAAAAAAAGATTTAATAATCTTTATGAAATTAGCTTGACAGATTTTGACAACTAGTTCAGCATTTTTATATGTAATGACTCAAGTAATGAAATGACGACTATTAGTTTTATATGGAATGACTATTCAGCATTCACATGTTTAGTTAATTTTACTGACATGACATAAGCAATTGATAATGTTATAAAACAGCAGAGAGTTGTATGAAAGCAATTGATGCATGTCCAAAAGCATTTGTAATTTGTTGGAAGGAATAAGAAACTGCTCCTATGATGTTCACAAATGACTAATTGTTTTGAGAAATGCATTAACTGTTGTGCAAATGTAAATAGTGTTGTGAGAAATGCACCAAAGCGACTGAGGAAAAACTTTAATAAAGCATCTATTAGAGTCCAAACTTCACAGACCCATTCTTACTACACCTGAAAGTTAGGTCTTGTTATAAAGCAAATTATGGCCTCTTAAACATTGCATTCAGTTGTATGTTCAAGTGAATAAAATACCACAATGACAACAGTATGTAATAAAAGCAGTCATCTTCACAGTACTCTCCTTATTGAAAGCAGAATGGCACTAAATTGTATAAACAACCAATTTCACAGTCACTTTTTGTGACTACGAAATTTCCTACATCATTGTGCTCATTTAACATCCTTTTTATTCATCTCCTCGCATAAATCAGTTATTTTTGCATTTAGAATCAACATTTCATAGCCTTTATTTATACAGTGAGCAGATGTGTAAGAAGTGGGATATTGTACAGCCAGCTAGTCCATCTCAAAATAAGCCCCATCAGGATGGACTAAATTATGCCTTATGAATAACTTTTTTTAATGCATTATACATACAGGCTTAAAGTAAACTGTGACCAGAGAGCTTTGCTAATTATCAGCATTGCAAAATAGGTCTCCTCATTGGACTCAGGGGTTTTGGTTTCAATACAAGAGTTAAACCACATGCTTTTATAATTTTCCCCCCTTTTTGACTGTTCTTTCTCTTTGATTTCCCCGTCATTCTCCCTCCCTCCCCCCACCACCACCACCAGTCATTCTGCTAATGGTGTTAGACACAGTCTAATTGAAAAAGGTTGTCGCTTGCTGTGCTTTTCTGCCATTTACAAGAGTGAATAATACATCTGCCTCAATGTCATTCTGCTTTGTTCTGGCATATCCACTTGTGTGCCTGACATAGGTTTCCAAACAAGCATGAATTTGTTCAAGTTATTTAGTACAATTAAGACGTTTAAAGTCACGTTTCGTTCTGTTCTAGTATATGAAGAGATGTTTAGAGAATTTATAATCCAGTCAAACCCGGAATCATCATCACCATACCTTTGTATCATTACTTTTTAATGCCAGTCTCCGGTTCCTACGGTTCTCTAAATGCCTGTTAGATGGGATGGTGTAAATTTGAATTGCTTGACCTTTAGATTTCACTATCTGCTCTGTATATACGCCATGTCCCAAAATCTGAGGGAGAGTGAGACATCAGAGAAGAGTTTTCACGTCACTGGGTTTGAGATCTAAGCAGTCTTGCCTGTGTTTCTGGATGTGGTGTAGCACTTTCTTCCCTGAGAGGTCTAGGAAGGAAGAACCATCAAAGCTTTTGCAGTCTTCACATCCATTCCTTCAACTTTGCCCCAATTTACGTATCCCATATGGCCCAGAGCAGTGAGTAAAGTCATGGCAGAGCAGACATATACACACACTGTCATTCAGCGGTTGGCGAGGCCACACGTAGACAACACAATCATTCTCGCCTTCCTTTAATGGCGGAAGGGAACTTGTTTTGTGAACCTGTCAATGTGGAGGTTCAATAAACAAGTGTCTTAAAGTTTTTCAGATGGCCCGAATCTGCGTTTCAGATGGGATTTGACAGGAGCGGTCATCAGGAGATGACTGGAAAATGTATCGAGCACTCAGCGAAATAATGTTTACTGGCTGACAGGCGCATGCTGTGTGGAAGGCTGTGTAAATATTTAGCTGAAGAAGTGAAACAGAATGAGAGGGAGAGAGTGAGTGTGGAAAGCCGAGATGATTCATTCAGACAGGTCTTTCCCTGTTTCTCTTCTTTTTTCTCTCTCAATCGTATCGCTCACTTCCTTTCTTTGTGTATTTTCTTTTTACAGTTCTTCATTGTCTTGCTGATTATTCTGCTGGCTGAGCTGATTTTGCTCATTCTTTTCTTCGTCTACTCTGATAAGGTAAGCCTGTTCACCAATTGTATCTTCTGCAAATGATTATTCTCCATTTCCATGCAAATCCCAGTATCTAATCTTTAATTAGCTGTGATTTCTTAGGCTTTTATTTTGCATGGTGGACCAAAATGGACAATCTCATAGAATTGCACCTCATCCTAAATAGCAATGATGTAAATCATCCAGTGATATAAATCCCTTTCATGAAAACCTTCATTTTTGTCTTAAGCAAATAAGTAGGTGGGTAGCGTATGGTCATAGGCAGTGCTTAATTTGTAAATGAATAATTCCAGGAACAAATCCAGGAAATAAAAGTGACCATGACCAGCGTCCACCAAACTATATCAGTTTTCCCCGGAATATGACATCATCAAACGGTGATAGCGCAAAAAAAGAGCATCACATTTGAATATTTTGCGCCTTATATAACGTTAAAGGTCAGTCATGGTTAAAATCATGTAGCTACAAACATAAAACGTAAGAACAATCTCTATTCAGTTCATTTCACTATTATGTGCCAAGTGAAAAAAATTATTAAAGGACTTACTCTGTCTAATCTTCAAGAAGAGCCCACAGTTACCTCTTCTGTCATGTTTTCTGGCTGACTTGAGATTGCTTGTCTCCCAACATCCTCATTCATTCGTGCAGTTTCATCTTCACGAGATCCTTTTTGATCAGGCTTATTATTAGATTTACTTGTGGTTTTAAAAAAATGAATATATGCTTGACTGCATCTTTGCCGTTTTGAAAATACAAATATTATTTAGGTAGACCACTATGCCATTATTTATTTTTGCTGCTCTCTCCACAAGAAACAATAATCACCAACCAATGAGAGTGATTGTAAACATAAGAAAGCCGATTGGCTGAAAATATTGTTGAGGGCCATCATCCACGCAGTCTTCGATTGCACTCATTCTCTCTTTCTCACACACACCCATACACACGCGCAAACATACATCCATACACACCATATTCACCACGCACAAGTTCATGCCGGATCCATTAAAATAAATACTGAAACGCAAAACACGAATATCTGACATTTTCCAGAACAGGATCCGGCAAGATCTGGCTCAAATTAAGCACTGGTCATAGGTTCAAGAACTGATCGAATGTACAGTGCATGTGCATTTGGATGCATTATAAGTTGCTTTTGGTTGCGTCCTTTAAAGGGAGAAATGTAAGTAAATATAGGTCCAATCCCAATTCTACCCCTTAGCCCTTCCTCTTACGTGAATAGGTAGCTGTGTGTATAATTCTATTAAGCTTGAAGGTTAAGAGGCTAAGGGGAAGGGCTAGAGAGCCCTTGAAACAGAGATTTTTCAGAACCACACTCAAAACCAAAGGGTAAAAAATGTTCCCAGAATACTTCATCTACAACGGCAGCATGGCTGCAAACGGAAGTTAGAAGATGCACAAATTAGTATTTTTGGTCATTATTACAAATTTTTACACTAAAAAAGTATATATTTTAATACATTCATAATGGCATTTGTGTTCTGCCGTCATGCTTAAAAAAAAAAAAAAAAAAAATCCTATCCATAATCCATTATAATATATATATCCATTATATATATATATATATATATATATATATATATATATATATATATATATATATATATATATATATATATATATATATATATATATATATATATATATATCCATTAACTCCTGTATAGTAGTACCACAACATATTTTCACATCTGTCACTCGATGACACTCGAAAACCCTGTCAGAAAGGTCTATTGGCTGGGAATTAGCTTTTAAGTGTGTCTGGTATAATTCTAATGTTGTTAACATAGATGAATATGGCCACGATGTAAACGTACAGTTCAGTTATGATCTTATTGCCACATCATTCATTCATTCATTTTCTTTTCGGCTTAGTTCCTTTACTAATCTGGGGTCGCCACAGCGGAATAAACTGCCAACTTATCCAGCATATGTTTTACGCAACGGATGCACTTCCAGCCGCAACCCATCACTGGGAAACACCCATACACTTTCATTCACACACATACACTACGTACAATTTAGCTTACCCAATTCACCTGTAACCGCACGTCTTTGGACTTGTGGGGGGAACCGGAGCACCTGGAGGAAACCCACACCAACCCGGAGAGAACATGCAAACTCCACACAGAAATGCCGACTGACCCAGCCGAGGTTTGAATCAGCGACCTTCTTGCTGTGAGCCGAGAGCACTACCCACTGTGCCACCTTGTTGCCCTTGCCGCATTATATCGTTATGATAACATGATATCGTTACCTTAAGTGATTTCCTGAAGATAAACACCAAAAAAAACTCAACTGGAATAACTACAGCAGTCGCCATCGTCGATCTCATATGAAGTACGAGCTCACAATGACTTATGATGATGTGTGCGAGTGTTGTCGTTGTGTCCCATTTCTTAGGGGTTAAATTTGAAACCCTTCACCTTCACACTCTGTTTCAAGGGCCAAGGGAAAGGGGTAGAGGAAGGGGAAGCGGTACAAAAATAATACTGGGAATGGGCCATACTGTAGCTACATCTACATTAAATGGTAATGCCCAAAATGCATTTCCTTAAAGCTGTGTATTAAAAGGATAGTTCATCTAAAACAGATTTTTTTTCATACTTTAACTCTTCCAGACCTGTTTGAACTCTTTCTTCTGTTGAACAGAAAGAAGATATTTTGAAGAACACTGGAAACCTGTTACCATTGACTTTGTTTTTCTTACTATGGAAGTTTAATAATAAAGCATTATTTAACAGAATAAAGAAACTGATAAAGATTTGGAACCACTTGAGGAAGAGAGACAGACATTTTCATGTTCATTTCTGTCTGAACTATCTCTTTAAACTTCAATTATTGATTTGAATTTTTTTTTAATAATTTATGCATGTCTTCTTGCATAACAAACAAATATCCACCTTGAGTAAGTGTATGCAATTTTTATGCACCCTTTCCTTATGTAATATCTCCATAAAATGTGCATAAAGAATGTAGATGGAAACCCAGCTTTTGGGTTTTCAAGAAAGCCGTCCTATTTCCCAGCTTAATCAGGTCAGCGAGCTCTTTAAAGAGCAGCCACCGCTCTTGTCTTTGTCAGTGCAGGTTAAGAGTTTTCATCGCCAGGCCGGGACTCAAAGGTCAGCGGTCACCATACACAAC
Source organism: Danio aesculapii (assembly GCF_903798145.1). NCBI lineage: Eukaryota > Metazoa > Chordata > Actinopteri > Cypriniformes > Danionidae > Danio > Danio aesculapii. The sequence goes on along the minus strand of NC_079452.1, from coordinate 37,642,548 downwards.
AAGGCCTAATCCTGGCCAGTTGTCACCAAGTAATTGGCGCTGAGCTCTTTCTCGGTCAATCCTTCCACCTGCCTTAGTGGTCAGGCTGTTTCTCATGGCCTTCAGGGTAGCATACACGCACAGAAGTGGAAGCGATACTGTGCCAACTGGAATGTCTAAAACAGAGCAATTTGACCTCTTGACACCATGCAGACCCTAGTGGATTACTACCCACCCAGAGCACACAGGCATCCCGTTTCCTCTTTGTTGGAGTCACAAACGTCACCAAACAGATGCTTTCAGAGTGTGCACTGCATGGCCTCCTTTTCAAGGGCGCTTCCCAAAAGTGCGACAGGATGCTTGAGGTGTTAAATCCCGTCAAGGATTTCTGGGTGGTTCATTATTCACTCAGTTTGCCACGCTCTCTGTGGAAGCTAAAGTAATTCACTTACCCACAATCCATTTAGAGATTAGGATCTGCCTATCTCCGAGGTACGAGGACTGCCTGGTTGTCTTATCGGAGCGTGTAACTCACACTCAAGCATAGACCGCAAACCGATGTTGCGTTTTAGTGGCAAAATAAATGCCACGATTTCTCGAGCACGCTACATGTTTCTTTCCTTACTCTCATTTGTGCTAGTTTGTTTCTGCTACTGCATTTTGTACTGCATATTTTGTGGATATTCAAGGTTCCACTTTCATATGTGACCCCTGAACCACAAAATCAGCCTTACAGTATGTACTTTGGGTACAATACCCAAAAATTCATTGCATTGAGTCACAATTACTGATTTTGCTTTCATGACAAAAAAATTAAGATAAAGATTGTGTTCCTTAAAGATGTTTTGTAAACCTTCTACTGTAAATATTGCATATTTTAACCCCTTCGAACGCTGTTTTATTACAATGAACATCATATGTCAGTCCATGTTTTCTGTGGTTCCTGAGCATTTCATCTAATTTAAAGCCTGCAGTCCATTAGAGTGGATGATTGTCGTCCAATCAAACGGCAGAAAGACTTGGCATGTTGCAATTTGAAAAAAATCCACAACTCTGAACAGTAGCATGGCATCACTTCACTCCAGACACAGACATAAGCCACATTTACAATGTTTTTATTCAGATTTATTGATATGTTTGGCAATATTTCATAGATTGGATGTAAAAAAGAGAGATTGCACTTAAATTCTTTTGTAACATTGCAAGCTTTAGATCAGGATTTTTTTCAAATGTGTCTGTCCATTAGGATGGACAATGGGTTCAAGATCTGTTACTGGAATTAAATCTCCAGTATTGCTGATTGAACTTTTTTATATATAAAAAAACCTTACATATTGATGTACTAATTCATTGCTGAAACAATTTCATATGCAGAATATACAGATCTTGATGTTCTTGAGCATATAGCAGATGGAAATATCTCAGATGGGGATATTATGTGGCGTGATGAGGAAGATGAAGATAAAGTTTGTTGTGCAATCTATACAACAAAAACCTCAAAATTTAAGTAAAAATGTTACAGTTTTAATGTTTGGGATTTTAAAAATACATTTCAAGATTATACTAACAATCATGTATGGGTTTTTTTGTATTTTATGTTGGTAACTGATGTCCATTGAAATGGACAAATATATGTATGTCTGTCTGTCTGTCTGTCTGTCTGTCTGTCTGTCTGTCTATCTATCTATCTATCTATCTATCTATCTATCTATCTATCTATCTATCTATCTATCTATCTATCTATCTATATATATATATATATATATATATATAGATAGATAGATATATAGATAGATATGGGTGTTAAATTTTTATTATTATAATTTGGTCTCATTTATAGGAGCATCAAGAACTGTGAAAACATACTTAATTTTTTAAGAAATTTGGAATTCGTTTCTGAATGGGTCAAAGGGGATTTTGTCAGTATTTAGATGTTTTTTGAGCCCTTAGAGGGTGGCAAGGTGGCTCAGTGGTTAGCACTGTCACCTCACAGTAAGAAGGTCACTGATTTGAGTCTCTGCTGGGTCAGTTGGCATTTCTGTGTGGAGTTTGTATGTTCATGTCCCCATGTTCGTGTGGGTTTCCTCCAGGTGTTCCAGTTTCCCCCCCAGTCCAAAAACATGCGGTATAGGGGAATTGAATAAGCTATTTTGGCTGTAGTGTATGTGTGTGAATGCAAGAGGGTATGGCTGGAAGGGCATCTACTGTGTAAAACATGCTGGATAAGTTGGCGGTTCATTCCGCTGTGGTGAGCCCTGATGAATAAAGGGACTGAGCCGAATTGGACACCCCTGCTTTAAGGGAAACCAATGGAACCAATATGGCGGAATGTTCAGACACAACGGCTATTCCAGACCCTAAAAACCATGCATTTATGTCTTATAATATAATCTCTTCATCTTAAAATAGTGTTGATTTGCTGGGGTGACCCCTGATAAATAAAGAGACTGAGACGAAGGAAAATGAATGAATGAACCCTCAGATGCCAGAATTTTTGAATTGTTGCATATCGACCAAATATTCTAACAAAGTATGCATCAGTGGATTCCATGTTCTTGTGATGTTTAAATCTAAATTTCCCTCAAAAAAATTACACTTTATGATTGCATAAGGGCTGAAGCTAGACTGAAGTGGTGTACCCAAACACGTATTAGTCTTTAAAGACCACTCTGAAAACCCTCAACCAGCTATTGATGTTGTTCTCACTAGCAATATAAGATACCTCTGTGACCTTTAACACACTGTGATGAGGTTGATACAGTGTAGAGAGATAGAGATAGATGACAAATATAGGTTTGTATCCATCGTGCAGCCCTTTAAGCACATCTTTTCATTTTCCAACACAGAAACTTGTCAGCAGGGGTATCACCATCACTGCCGTTTCATCTGCACGGAATGGTGTGAGCGATCAGAGGAATGTTTAATTCATTCCATTATTTGATCTCCAAATCACAAGGCATTCATTATCACCTCTGAGTAAAAAAAGTTATGTTGGCAACGTATGAAAGCAAGCTTATTCTGTACAAACCACAAAGCTAAAGCCAAGCATTTTGCTTGGATAGACGTGCTAGACAAGAAACTATCCATGCTAGGTATGCCAAGAAAATATCCCTTACACATTTACACCACAATTAAACTTTAACACAACACTGGTATCATCCATGTATTCATGTTGTTTATGCTAAATTCTGACCATGCCAACCAAAGTTTGCAGCAGAAAGTGAGACTTAGCTGAATGGAATGCTCTGCTGCTGATGTAGCTCATCTGCTTCAAGGTTGTGCATACAGAACTGCTCTATTTATACCTCGGTTATTATGCTGCCTTGTATGGCCATTTGTCTCTAACCTCCTTCCACAAAGAACTGCTGCTCACTGGATATTTCATCTTTTTTCGGACCACTCTCTGTAAACCCTGGAGATGGTAGTGTGTGTGTACATCAGCAGTTTCTGTAATACTCAGACCAGTGCATTAGGCACCAACGACCGCACTATATTCAAAGTTACTTTAATTATCTTTTCTTTCATTCTGATGCTTGAGTTGAACTTCAGCAGATCAAGTCTTTAAGTCAAGTTGAGTTTTATTGTCATTCTGCCACATGTGTGAACATTAAGTGGATTTAAATATCATGTCTCGCAGGACCACAATGCTACATAAATAAACACAAGCATAAATATGAACGCAACACTGGACGTAAGAGTTTTAGTTTTAAACCTATACATAGCTAACAAACTGGAGCAGTAATCTAAGTATAACTAAACCTAAGATAGACTACTAGTTTCTGGGTGATTTCCTTAGAAGTTTGCAGTTAATCAACACTATGTGAAGATGAACAGAGGACATTAAAATACATAAAATCCCCATTTTTGGCGTCTGGAATAGCCATTGGGGTGACCAAGTCACCATTTTAGTTCCCTCACAGCAAAAATCAGTCGATTCGAATGTTATCACTTGATTGATTGGGCATTATCAGTGGTTATTAGCTGATAGACAGACCCCCTAGTTTTTCACGATTTTTTTTATTTATGTATATATATATATATATATATATATATATATATATATATATATATGTGTGTGTGTGTGTGTGTGTGTGTGTGTGTGTGTTTAACAGAGCAAGGGAATTTTCATAGTATGTCTGATAATATATATACACATGCACGGTTGATGTCAGATTTATTAGCCCCCATGCATTAGACCCCGTTTATTTTTTAATAATTGAAATATATATGTATAAATATATGTGTATATATATATATATATATATATATATATATATATATATATATATATATATATATATATATATATATATATATATATATATATATATATATATATATATAATATATAATATATATATAATATATATATATATATATATATATATATATATATATATATATATATATATAATATATATATATATAATATATATACACATACATACATATATACATACATATATATTTCAATTATTTTGCGTTTAAAGTATGAATTTTGCAGGATCTCAAAAATTTGTGACTTTTTGTTGATTTTGCGCAGAAAACTAGGGTGTCTGGTTAGATATAGGCCAGTAGGAGCCTCAGAAGGCGGTTTAGCTTCCATCCACGTGGTTAATCAGCTATAGATCACATATGGCTGTGGCCGAAAGTTACTAGAATTATTTATATTATTTATAAAATTTCCCATTCATTGTATTTTATTAACGCCTACCCCTACCCCAACCCTAAACCCAATGGTCACGGTAATGTAAAAACAGATCTGGAGTCTTTTCTATTAGTATAGCTGATAAACCATAAGAATTATGCATATTATTTATTCAATTTCCCAATAATTGTATTTTATTAACGTCTACCCCAACCCAAATCCTAAACCCAGCCATCACAGTAATGTAATGTAATGTAGTGGATTAACAAGCAGTTGAACAGATATACTTGGCAAAGCACATGCATGTATAAATACATCACACAAAGAAAAAACGTATTCATCCAAATCTATTTTTGCATCTTTATGATTTAAACGCTGTAAAGTTTCAATGGTGTTGCTTTTACCATCTTTAGTCTTTAACTCAGCATGACGTCTCCCTCCTGTAGATATGTTGGAAAAACACAGGTGTTGCAGGTCTCCACCTTACCGATTGTATGTGAATGCAGTGGATTAAAGCACATACGTGGACCTGCGGTGACCCACCATCTGACTGCAGCAGATGGCGAAGGCTAGGCACCAGATTAGAGCATCCGTCTTTACGCTCATGACCTCATTCCAGCGCGTGTGCCACAGGATGGCGGCCAAATGAAGCTATATTAGCTGGTTTGGAGGGTGGAGGGGGGAAAGCACGGTAGCGTGATTTTTTCGGATAGGCTTACAGAGACAGATGAAGAGCATTACCGCACACTTTCGCCTCCTCAGATGTGGCTGTGGTTTAATCCATAGATGACTCACAGTTTTTAGCCTCTAATGTTGTGCCATTACATGAGTAAAAGCGACGCAATTAGGGATGCTCTAAAAATGAGTAGCGGCCCACATGTGCAGGTGATGAGTTGAGTGTTATTGATGGGTGGAAACACTATCATTTTAAAGGTCCCCAAACTCGTTTCATAATTTAGTTGCACAAAATACTAGTCTCCATTGTGTTTGCTATTGTTTTCAATTTACATGGTGGCTCTGTTAGAGTAAAGCTTGTGATCTCATGTGGTGGCATTATTGCGCTTGCTTGTTTACTTGCTGATTTTAGCTCTGAATTAAACCAATTTGCTCACATTAAACAAATCAGACTGTGGCTGTATTGAAATAATTTACATTAGGATGTACTATATAAAGAGCTGTTTTCCACTTCGGGAGCTGAAAGTAGCAAATGTGTCTTGTAAACCGTCTGATTATGAGTTTTCAAAGCACTCCGGGCCAGGTTTCAAAGCACCTGACGGCGTGACAGTGGGACCCACGCTGCGCATTTCTTGCCAACTAGCAGCATGGCCAGACTTTCCCTTGCTGATCGAGAGTCTGGCCCATCATCTGGGCTGGAAATTACCATCTCATGACAGCCACTTGCAATGGGAAGCTTTTATTTGCTCTAATGGAACATTATTTCCACAGTTGAAATGTTTGGTAATGGAATAGTTCATCCTAAGATGGGAATTCGGTCACCTTGGCCTCATCCTAAACTGCAAGAGATACGAGATTTCTCTGAATACAAGAAATGAATGAATGACTTTAGAAGATACAAACTAGAAACAAGTCAAATGATCTGCCAGTGCAGTAAGATAATTATACTTGGTGATATGTTTTAAATGAAGAAATCATATCTCTTTAGTGAAGATAATAATATCATAAAATAAGTAACACTTATTCACATTTTTAAGTAACACTTATTTAAATTTAGACTAATTATCTTAAAACTAGCTTGTTAATTGCTTTTCAAACTGTCTGCTTTTTTGTGTGAAAGGGTCTTAAAACGAGAGTTATTAACTGGAGAATTGCTCTTAATTTAAGAACTGCCATTATATATTGTCTCTTAAAGTGAGCCAAAGCTTTTAAATTTAAAACAAGATCATTGAATGAATTAAATCATGATCATACATGCGTATTGTACACAATTTATATTCAACTTAAGATTTGACAGGAGTTACAATGCAAAATGATTACTTCTCAAAATACTACAGCTTATGTTTTGCCTCATGAACTCACTTGAGGAGAATTCAGCAATAAATTTAGTTTGATGAAGAGATCAGAATTATTGTTTGTCATCAGAAGATATATAGTGTCACGTGAACCAGTTTCATGGTGTTTATTCAATTTTAAAGTTTGACAGCCCTCATACACATTAATTCAATTGAAATAGTGGACAAAAATAGGTTTGGAATAGGTTGTAGGTGAGGAGCTTCTAGAGAGAAAACAAACACAGGAATTTCCTTTTTGGGTGAACTAAAAAATAAATAACTTAACCTTCAAGTTAGAATGGTTTGTGTTTGCAATCTCTAAATTGCTGAAAACTTTTATTTGTTAGCATAGGCAGAGGTGACGAGCAGTGAAGAATCTGCTGTCTGCCCTCATCTTCCTCTTCCTCCACTCTTTAGTAAACAGCAGGCTTCCCTCAATGCACACACACACATTGTGCTGACACATCTCCACAAAACCTGAGCCCTCAGGGCAACAATATGACAAACCTGTCCAAACCTGTCCACACTCTGGAGACTCAAACACACACACTCACACTTCTCTGCCTATAAGCATTCTCTCTCGCGTCCGCTCCCAGAATTGTTGGGATAGATAATGATGTCATCTATTAGCCACATATAACATCTGACCCTCAGGTCAAACCCTCCACATTCCCAAACAAACACTAACATCTTTACATACACAAGTTGCCTGAGAACATAGGAAACCCACAAGAGGAATGATTACAAATCAAACACCGAGCCGCTAGGTCATTCACTTTATCCAGATGCTTGCGCTGGCTGAAATGGCTTTGGACTGTGCGATCATGAGACTGTATCCAACTGGACGGACATTATTTAAACACAACCCAAGGCCAGGTATACAAACTCCTAATGAGCTGTGCATTAGCTACAAGCAGCCACAGGCCATGGGAAACATATGCTCTATTCACTTTTTGTGAACGTATGCTCCATTCACCGCTAGTTTACAGTACAGCAAGTTTAAAGATGAATGGTCAAAAGTTCATTCATTCATTAATTTTTTTTCGGCTTAGTCCCTTTATTAATCTGGGGTCGCCACAGCGGAATGAACCGCCAACTTATCCAGCATATGTTTAACGTTTAAATGTTTTAGATAGGAACACATAACTGAGCAGGGGTGCATTTCCGAAAATCGTTAGCCAACTAAGGTCACAAGTTTTGTCATTACAAACATTGCTCATTGATTTGGTGTTTCACAAATCCATCGTTCCAACGAACATTCGCAAACTTGCTCTGGAGCTCTGGAGCTGTAGCCTGAAACATTGTTCCTGGCTGTGTTCTATTCCTAGTTATCTGCCCTTTGTACTATTCGTTTAAAACATTCTAACATTTAAACTTGGATTTATTTTTTTTAAAAAAGCCTTAAAGTTATCTCTCTTAGGTGTAATTTGCTTTCAAACTATTTTTACAGTTTAGTTTTAGCGATCTTTATGTTTACAATTGTGCTCTCTTCGTAGTGCACTTTGAAAACATTGATGTCATTTTGAACACAGCCTCATGACAAAAGATATAGGTGATCTATTATTTAAAAGCAGAATTTACGTTACGTCTAAAAAGCTTGTGAAAACAAAATATATAGCATACGTTAATGCTTTTAATTTATAGTAATGAAACGGAGTCTAATAATTAACATAACTGCCTTTTTTCATTTTCATAAAATATGAAAAATACTGTGTGGGTTTTGACAATGTGTTGTAGGCAATAAAAGATTAGCCTATCAGATGAAATCTATGTTTAAATACGAAATACAAATGTCTATGTTGCTGGATATTTATTTGAATAATCTATATCTTAAATTTTTTAATAATCAATAATGGCCATTATAAAAACAAAGTATGCTACAATATACAATAGCTTATAGGAAATAAACTAAAACTTATTAGTGTAAATGGGACCGAAATATAGTTTTAAGCGATGTTGTCTGAAAGGATGATGGGAATGACATGTCTATTGTCTATTGTTTGGCTCGCATTGTGCATATTTGAAAATAACTGTCGGATGAAGGCATTAGGACCATGCGGAATTCTCTGCTCCTGTCGCTCTGGCTCACTCTATTTCAGTTATGTTCTGTGTTTTTGACGTAAAAAAATATTAGTTTTGACGAATGCAAACAATATTTCATGACTCCAACATCAATTGCTACAAGGTTATTTATTAAGTATCTTATTAAGTGTATGTACTGTATATGACATAGACCTGTTGGTTAGAACATTTCTGCAGTGGTTTGCATGTGTAAAATGATAAAAGTTGACTTTTCAAAAAATAAAAAATAAATAAACAATATCCTACTTAATAATAACAATATTAATAATAATCATCATCATCATCATCATCATCATCATCATCATTAATATTATTAATTGTATTATTAAAGTAGGATTTTTTTTGTTTCCTAATAAATAATAAATTATAAATATTACATTTAATTTCTCAATAAATAGCCTCATTATTTATTTATTTATTCTTATGATTTGTATATGATATTAGAATACGTGTTAGCTTTTGTAAGTGATTTTATGTTTTAGAATAGAATATGTAGTGTTCTCAATAATCAGAGCATCATTATAGGCGTTTTACATTAAAACTAACATGGATCAATCAAATAGATCTGCGACAGAGAAACTACGGGTTTTGGTAAACACTGGTCACTACATTGTTCTTTTCCCAAACGATTCATCATACTGTGATAGTTTAGCCGCGAGTTACGTCATTGTTTGAGAAACGCACCCCTGGTCAATCATAGCTACACTGCTTTTTCATATTTTTTTGTACATTTACATGACATTATCGGAACTTTGCAGTAACCTTTCATTCTCACTGGTGCTCTTTTCATGAACTCAATGTTTAGAGGAGCTAATTAACTTTCTGCATAATATGATGCTTCTGACAGTATGTTTCATTAGCATAGCTTGTCCCTTAGGACTAGCAAGATGGCGAATGGAGCAGAATATGAGCAGAACACCATCTCAGCAGTACTGTTCCTTTCGTATCCCACTATGAGGACATGACAACTTTCTAATGTCGGAAAATAAAGGCATTCCAACATCCTCCACTGGGTTTTTAAGATGAGAAGAAAGATGACAGGATTATTAAACATGTCTGTTGCCAAAAATTAGATTCCCACACCTTTTGACCAATGAATTTCCATGACTTTTAGTAACTTTCTTTTTTCCAGAAGTTCATGATTGTTCCCAGGCTTTTGCTAAGGTGTTGAAATAATTTTCTCATTACCCTACTACACAGTTCAAAAGTTATTAAAGGGACAGTTCAAGTTCTCCCCCAAACTTGTTTAAAACCTTTTTCAGTTTCTTTCTTCTGTTGAACAAAAAAAAAAGAAGACATTTTGAAAAACGCTGGTTCCCATTGACTTCCATGGTATTTTTTTAATTATTTTTTTCTACTACGCAAGTTGACGGGTGCCAGAAAATGGCATTCTTAATAAATGATAATTTTTGAATGAACTATACCTTTAAGGAGTCTCTTCTCAATATGATTCTTCATCAATCTTGCGTCCTCGTGTTCTCGTGTAAATTCATCATCAACAAAGTTCAGTTCTAAAACTCAAGACCGTAAGAACTGTTTACACATGAAAGTTCCCGGATGTGTTCTTGATATCGAGGATGCATCGATGCAGACTTGAGTGCAAAACTCGCCTGGGAAGTCCCAGAAGTCATTCCGGCTGAATAAAGGAGGTGGGAAGCGCAGCATTTTATATAGATTGATTATTAAAGTTCAGAGATATCACTTATTTATCTCAGGAGTTTTCCTAGATGAGATGGTCAAAGTAAACATGGACATGAAAATCTTGATAAAGGCATAAACACATAAGGGTGATTATTTGCTGAAATTCGTATTCAAATCTGTTTTATTTGTATATTTGTAAGGTTTTTATGTATATCGGAGGTTCACAACCTTTTCACCTCAAGGCCCACTTCTTTCTCCGATCAATTTTTGAAAGCCCACTTGTCTGACATTTTCTCTAAAATATTTGTATGAACACCTTAACAGTGACTAACTCTGCTAGAGCGCGTCTAAAGCTCATATGCAAGTTTATTTTACATTTGATGGCAGAAACACCATTGAGCCTCTCTAGATCCTCCTATATGGGCACGCATCTGTTATAAAGCACTCACAGGACATTAATTTTGACAACTATGCAGGTGTATTCCATAGTTTACACAAAAATGCGCAACGAGAGACTTTCACTTTCACTTCACGTAGAGTTTGTGAATGAACAGACGTGTACTAGTTGCAGACGCGATCATGAGGCTGTTTTTGCAGCGAGTAAAGTAATCACTCATAGAACAGGAGAAAGTGCATTACTTTGATCATTTTAATATAGCATATTAATAAAATAATAAAATTATAGTATAATATTGAGTGCTAATTTTAAGCATTAATTTTAGGAGTTAATTTTATCTCGTGGCCCACCTGCAGGATTGCTGAGGCCCACCGGTTGAGAATCCTTGTAGTATTTATTGTAAAAAGGGAAAAAACTATAAATAGTTTTATGAATGATGCGATGATTAAATAATTTTCTGTTAAAAATGCGTAAAGGTCACATGAGCATCAGGAAGAATGGAGCATCTCATTTCTCACAGGACGCAATCTCTGTTCTCGCGGTCTCACGAGTTTGTTCTTCTGAGGTCCATTCTCTGCGTATAACAGCCAGTATCTTTACCAAAGCCTACTTTTTGATTTAGTAAAAAACTATTATTCTGAAAAATATGTATGTATGTCTTATTTAATGTATTTTTAAAAATATCATCTAAGAATTTTGTTTTATTCTAATATGCTGATTTGATTCTCAGTAAACATTTCTAAATATTATGTCTTGAAAATTTTTAAAAGCTAAATTTTAAACTTTTGAACTTTAAAGAAACAGAAATAAATTTTTCCCAATATTCTTTGTTGTTGTTTAAATATATTTGCACTGTTACTGAGTGTTTTGTGCTTTGCTGTTATCTAAGGCATAATGTTTTGCTTTTTAAAACTCCGATTCATCTGATTTGATCAGAGTTAGTAAAAGAAACACCTTTTTTTCTTTGAAAAATGCTGGTTTTACAACTGCCCTGGAGTTTAACACTTTAGTTTTTACATTTTTGAATCTGTTCAGCCAATCTCAGAGTCTGGCAGGAGCACTTTTTTCTTAGCTTAGCATAAATAATTGAATCAGATTACACCATTAGCATCTCACTCAAAAAAGAGTTACTATAATGTTCCTATTTAGAGTTAGACTCTTCTGTGGTTACATTATGTACTAAGACCAACAGAAAATGAAATTTTTAACACATTTGGCTAGGAACTATACTTAATTTCAGCGTAATAATCAAGGAACTTTGCTGCCGTACAATGGCTGCAGCAAGCGCAATGATATTACGCTAGCTAAAAGTGCCCTGCCAGATCTGGAGATTGGTTGAATGGATTAAAAAATGGACTCTAAAACATTTTAATGAATGCATTTTTTTAATGAAACTTGCATTTGAAGTCAGTCTTACTGAAGTAAAATTGAGAAGGAGTTTTATATAATTAGTTTTTATTAGGGTATCTGTACTTGTATTGCTGACCACAAACTTTTTGAGTATTTACTCTCTTTTTTCCCCCCATTTTTTTATATGACCTGGCTGATAGTGTACACATTCACTTTCGCTTCTCAGCAAGAAAATTAATTCTTGTCCAAAATGAAAGAAAAAAAGAAAAAAAATAATAATAAAATGCTGTTTTCTAGTAGCCCTACTCAGCTCGTGGCATTAGAAAGGCTTAGTCTCACATGTAACTCCCCTCCATTAGACATGCTATTTTGCTGTTTGAACAGGATGAACAGAATTGCGTGACTTTTTCATGCCCAAGCTGATTAAGAGTTTATTGTAACTCTGAGCCTAATTGTAATTGGACCGTGTGGGCTATGAGAGTCTCGCGTGCTGGGTAATGGAGACTCTTTTCTTTAGGAATGAAAGAACAGCCATTACCAAACAGTGCGGATTATCATGCGTTTTCGGGCGAGATGTGAAAGGAGTGATGTCACACTGTACCCTGATGGAGTCGAGAGTGTTCTTTGATGTATTCTTGTATAATGAGACTCGGAGGTCTCAAGATGTTTCTGCCGACAAGGATGATGTTGCTTATTCACCTCTTCGCTTTATTCTCTCCATTGTGAGACTGGGCTTCTCGCACGGCAAAACCCACCAGGAAAAATGTCGAGCACTAATGAGCGCACACTCCACACACAGCGAGAGAGACATATGCCTTCCAACAGCTTTTTAATATCTTGTCTTGACTCAGTGTTATTGCTGGCGTTCTGCATCATCGGCTGAATTTATTTCATCATGGAATGAAAAGAATGTGGAAAACATTTGGCATGACGCGGGTCTCCAGAGGGCATTTTAGCCCAATTTTACTCCATAAATGTGAATGATTATGAGAATAAAAAATTTAATATTCTTCATTAAATAATTGCCTTCCGCATTCAGAGAAGCTGCATAGCATGAATGTTTCAGTTTGTCAGACTATTAGTGGTGTTCGCACTTACTGTAGTCGTTACTATTCATTATTTTACTCCATACTGCACCTTAACATTTACCGTTAAGCATTTAGCAGACAGTTTAATCCAGAATGAGCATTTAAAATGTGTTTTTATGCCTTTAGCAGACATTTCACATTCAACACATGCATTTAAATATCATGCACTTTTATCTTCATTCAGGGTTATTTTTAAGTTCATATTAAGGCCCAATCCCAATTCTATTATTGTACCTCTACCCATTCCCCTTGGCCCTTGAAACAGAGTGTGAAGGGGAAGGGGTGAAGCCCCTGCACTGTAAAAAATTTAATCCGTAAAATTTACGGTAAAAAACGGCAGCTGTGGTTGCCAGTGTTTTACCGTACAAATACAGTGCAAACCGTAAAAGTAATTTCTCATTTTTACAGTAAACTACTGTATTTCATTCATTTCTAGATGTTATTCAAGAGGTTCAATTAAAAATATTTAGCTAACACTATCCACAATTATTTTAGTTGCATTATTATTATATATTTTTTTTATATATATATTTTATTATTATTTTACTTTTACAGTATATACTTTGAAATATATTTATTTGGTGTATTTGTTTGTTGGTTGTTTTTTTGTGTATAATATTAGCGGTAAAATTATTAATTTTGGTATTATAATTTATTAGTAGTATTTTTTTACTTTAATTTAATTTATTCATTCATTTTCTTTTCGGCTAATTTAATTTAATTTAATTTAATTTAATTTAATTTAATTTAATTTAATTTAATTTAATTTAATTTAATTTACAAAACATGCCATTCCAAAATTTGTATTTAAAATTGTTGTTTGTTTTGTATAATAATAGTGGTATAATTATTAATGGCATTTTAATTTATTAATAGTATTTTTACTATTATGTAACTTAATTTATAATGTGTTGTATATTAGTAAATTAGTGGTGTTTTCTAAGTTAAGCATTACTGCATTATTCTTGTACCTCATCCCACAATTTAACACATGTCCATTTAAAATGCTCTTATATATTTTACATTCGTGCATTTTGCAGACATTATATTTAAAAAGTTTTTTATTAAATGATTTATTTGCAATGATAGAAACATAATGGATTATTTCATGCTTATTAAGCAACCACCGACAACATCCTTTCCCAAAAGTCTTTCCAGTGTGAGCAGAACAGTGACTGTTGTGATAATACAATAAATACAACAGCAATAAAAAAAGTGTGACGATAAATCACGTTAAGCTGAAAGTGCAGATATTATCTCTATACATCTTATTTATAGCTGTGTGTGAGAGACTATCTTTCACTGGAAATATGCCTGAAATTCCAGGATGTGCTGTTTTCTCAGGGCTGAAATGACGTTAATCTAGTGTGCGTCTGTATGAGGACCAGCCCGCTCTGTCAAACTGTAATCACCCCACACTTCCGACGCTCTGGGCCAAAGTGCGCTCAACCACTAATGTGAGATCGTACACCTCATTAAAACTGCCGGTGAAATATTTATCTATCCCAGCCGAGGGGGAAATGATACCGATTCTAAAGTGGCAGATATGAGTATGTTGTCTTCCAGCGTCAATAATGGCAGGCTTTTTTAAATGCTCCGCTCACTATGCCAGTCAATTAATGATGCTAATTACATTCATTTGATGCAGTCGGCAAGATCCCGATAACAGGTATTGACTAAAGGCAGGCTTCTTATTAGTGTAGACAAGCAGGTAATATTTCTCTAAGGACACGCATAGTATTCTTCATTATGTGCGGTAGTGTATATATAATTTAATGATATTTCTGTGTTAAGTAAGTGTGTCTCTATTTACTGAACAAATTGTGGTTCTGTCTTTGCCTATGTTTATTTATAATGATGATCTTCCTAAGGTTTAATAAGTGTATCTCAGTTAATGCTGTAAACTTTATACACTACCTGACAAAAGTCTAGTCACCTATCCAAGTTTTAGGAACAACAAATAATTACTTTTCTTCTTGTTGTTCATTTGGTATCAGAAGTGGCTTATATGAAAGGCAAAGGCCTCTAGAGTACACTTATTTTACCAAAATAAATTATGATCATGCCTTGATTTTTAATTATTTAATTAGGACAGTAAGGTCTGACTTTGCTTAGACAAAAGTCTTGTCACTTAACAGTAATAATGTACAGTATAGAATATAAAGTCATGCTGCTGAGAAAAAAGAATTAATATTGTGTATAAATCCCGTGAGCTTGGATGACTGCATTCATACATCTCTGCAATGACTCAAATAACTTCTTAATAAAGTCATCTGGAATGGCAAAGACAGCGATTTTGCAGGACTCCCAGAGTTCATCAAGATTCTTTGGATTCATCTTCAATGCCTCCTCCTACATCTTACCCCAGGCATAATGTTCATGTCTGGTGACTGGGCTGGCCAATTCTTGAGCACCTTGACCTTTCCTTGCTTTCAGGAACTTTGATGTGGAGGCTGAAGTATAAGAAGGAGTGCTATCCTGCTGAAGAATTTGCCCTCTCCTGTGGTTTGTGATGTAATGGGCAGCACACATGTCTTGATACCTCAGGCTGTTGATGTTGCCATCCACTCTGCAGATCTTTCACATGCTTCCATACTGAATGTAACTCCAAACCATGATTTTTCCTTCTTGGGTCCATGTGGGTTCCAATAGGTCATCTGCAGTATTTGTGATGATTGAGATGCAGTTCAACAGATGATTCATCAGAAAAAATCTACCTTCTGCCACTTTTCCAAATGATCAACTAGAAGTCAAGTTATTATTTGTGGCTTTCAGAACTGGGATTGATGACAAGACTTTTAACATGTAGTGTAGGGCGCCCTGTTGCTATCACATTAATTTGATATTAAAAGCTTCATTAACAAATCCAAACAAACAAACAGATCCCAAATTATTATTTTGAACATTATATATTTTTTGTAATAATAATAAAAATAATAATAATAATAATAACATTAAATCGTGAAAAAACACACATATGAGGACGTTTTACATTCTAAAAATATCTAAATCTAATTCTAAGAATGTTTCTACTATTTTTTTATTTTTTTCAACTCTCTGGCTTGAACAACTTTTTCGTGACCAATTGATTTAAATACACTTAAAAATTTGTGGGTTTCTTGCAATCGATTTGTCTTGGGACAACTTGAAGGAATTAAGTTAATGTATACTTTTTAAAAAATTAAGTGAATTGAGCATAAAACAATGATGTTTTCCTCCTAAAGAAACTCAAGAATTGTGTTGATTCACCTCGTTTTAAATAAGTAGTTAGAACAAGCAGCAAAACATTTTTAAAAAATGAAAATGTATTTCTTTTTTACTTAAACCTTTATGCAGCAGAAAATACTCTCAGAGAGTAATAATCTATTTCACAGCTTTTGTCTTAGCTAAAATGAGCAGCAAGAGAGTGTTTACAGAACAAACAAGCACATTAAAAATATTTAAAACAATTACAAATGATAAAATTGCCCTCTGTTTGCTGAGTGATTGATGTAAATTATCCAATTTTTGTCATTTTAGAAGATACTTTGAATAGTGTTAGAAATGGAAGGTATATGGTATCCCACTGACTTCCATTGTAGGAAGAAACACTATAAAAATTTATTTCTTTTTTCAATTTTAAAAAACCTTTATGCAGTAGAAAATACACTCTGAGATTAATAATCTATTTCACAGCAGCGCCCTGGCCAAAATGAGCAGCAAGACGGAGTTTACAGGACAAACTACACATTATGAACAATTAGAAATCAGAGAATCGCCCTCTATTTGCTTAGTGATTGACTTAAAATGATCTAAAGACAGCAATTTTTGTAAATTCAGTTTATTCTGGCCAGACAGAGATGCATGCATGCAGAAAAAGCCTCCTTACCCAGTTCAGTGTGAACAAAACTATCAGAGAGAGAATAAAAATTCTGAGAACAGACAGAGGAAATATTTTTCAGAAGTTCTCTGTTGTATAAGACAGCAGAGATATGAAGGCAACATCCTCAAGATGGCCTTGTAAACACTCAAATAGTAATTGTTAAGGCCATCCTGGGCATGTTGCCTTCATATAATGGTTATAATCAAACATAATGGCACAGTAATAACCATATAATGGTAATACTCAGCTGTCTGTGTTCCAAACATTTTTCTAAATAAACCTATTGATATGTGGAGTATGGTACAACTTGGATTGAGGACTTTGTTAAAACAGAAACTCAAAGAAAAATGTGCTCCAAGTTATTACAGACAACAATAAGTGGTGTACAAATAGTAGTGATTTATTTACAAGACGTGATGGTGAAACAGTGAGTGAGTTATTCACAAAATATTTTCAATTTTATAAATAATAAACAATGGAATTTAGAAAGTCTGGCTATGAGTGGTGCTAAACAAGAGAGCCAATCAATACTTAATAATATCCAAAAATTCCCTCTAATCTAATCTTGTAAACAAAAGATGTGAAGACAACATTTTTGAGTGAACTATCCCTTGAAGTAATGAATAATAGATATGTGGTCTAATATTGTGCAAATATTTAGAAATGCTCTTCTCTGGAGTTTATTTCTCTCGTGAATGAACGTGTTGTGGATGCTGTATAGCCTGCCTGAAGTAAATGTTGTCTTGCTATGTGACATGTTGTTTACAAACTGTTTTATTGATGCCTTTCTTTGGCTGAATTTCTGATTGAGCGATTACATGAGATGAGATGTTCATTCATGGATATTTGGTGCTAAAACTAGCGGTAAAGTGGAAGGAATGAGAAAGACAAATCAATCCACATCAAAGACTATGAAAACAGCATTTATTTCTTGAAGTTTCTGACAAACTGAACAAAATGTGACAGAACAAAAGCAATAAAACACAAAAGTTCTTAGGATTGTTTGATGTGACATGCGCTAAATAATGCTTAGTCAACAAGCAGCATAGAATAAAAGATTAGTTGGGATTTAAGAATCTATGTCATTTCCTTAAAGGCACAATATGTAAGAATTTTTTATTGAAATGTCTAAAGAAACACTAGAAGAGTGATACAGTGGGTGACACTTTAAAAAAGAGCATTACCGCCACGACCTGTACTGCCGCCGCAATACAGGAGTAAGAAAGTGTTTTTAGGTATAACTGCAGTTTGTGACTATGCCGCCAGGGGGACACAATGGGACGGACGGACAGAAATATGCAGTATCTGTAAATACTCTGCTACTTGTAAATGAAGATGAAACAATGAAACAAAGCATTATAATTCCTTCATTAATCATTAAAAACTTGTTAACAAGCTTTATTATCATTGTAAACTTGTTAATTGAAATGAGAATTCTTTTTTGAAAGTAAAATTAAAGAAATAAAAGATAACTAAAATGAAAGTACAAACATAAATACAAATAAGTAGGCCTAAATAAACAAATAAAGCAGGGTTTTAACCTAAATGTATAGAAAGATGCACAGTGTTTGTTATTTTAAAGTGATAGGACTAAGAGAGTCAATAAATAAGCTTTTTTTATTTACTTTTTCATTTACAGTTTTCATTTACATTCTAGTTGTTGATTATATTTTGCTATCTTATTTTATAACTCAATTATTGTACATAAATAATAAATGAATAATTAAATAGGCCTAAATAATTTTTTATTCAAAGATATTACCAGCGAAACACAGAGAAACGGTCCGCCACATGGTCTAAAGAGCTCTTTGAATGCTCTACTTCATCAAAAGGATAAAAATAAACTACCTGAAGCAGCTCACTAACGTTATAATAAAAATAAGTTTACCGCAGGATGTAAATTAAGATCCACAAGTTTATTTTTAAAAATATAGTTTCAGTTCAGTTTTCAAAACGTCAATGTTCTGCTTCCAATTATAATTGTTTTTTTTTACTTTTTGAACTATTAATGGCTCAGTATCGTTTGTGTTTTAATTTCACTTTCAGTCACCTTGCAAATGCGTGTGAAATGTAATGTGCGCATAACAGCATGAAAAAGGAAAAAGCAGTCAAAAAGTTATAGCTAATTAATCAGCTATTAAAATATGTCCAAAGTATAAAAAAGAAAACACAGTAGTCTGTCTATATAGGCTATTTTTATATAGGCCTACTGTATACACTACTATATATACACTGTACGTTATGCCAAATGTTTCAAAGAGTGTTAAAATCCAGAGAAATTAAAAAAAAATGTGTAACACAGACTATGTCCTGTCGCCATGCTAATAAAATGATAAAGGCTTGATTTCCAATTTGGTTTAAAACAACAAAACACCAAAGATGCTTTAAAATGTTGTGTTTTTATATTAGATTGCACATAGCAGTATTATAACAAAACCGTAAAATGTATTTAGTGTGATAAAAAAAGTGCTGCTTCTTCTCCACATGATCACAACTGAAATAGCTGGAAGCAGTGGACTGTGACATAATAAAAGCTCAGCTGTTCTCGTGCAGCGTCACGCTCGTCTCTCATTGCTTTAGCATGTACTATTAGCTTCATATGATAATGATAATAAGTCTTTAGCTCATCCATGAGAGTGCCTTAGGATGCAATGAAGATGACAACTTCCATGATTCCACACTCAGTCACAGCGTCATCAAACTACACCTATGTTTGTTGCAATACATGTCCTCTAGTGGCAGAAATTACATACTGTGCCTTCAAAATGAATATATTCATAAAACTTGTATTACATTTTATTTTCAGTGGTTCCAACAACACATTATACTATACGTTTGGTGCACATTTCTAACAAAGATCTGTACCATTACACTCTATACACTGTATATAAGGCCTGACTGAAATATTAATGCTCTCAAGATTGGTTTTGTGGCTAAACCTTTCCTCCTGTTGTTTACAGGTCAGTGAGAATGCAAAGCAGGACCTGAAAGATGGCCTTGCCCTCTACAACACAGACAACAACATTGGGCTGAGAAATGCCTGGAATATCATCCAAGCTGAGGTAATCTTTGTGACAGTCCTGAAAATATTTTCTTATACGTGCTGAACTTAATAAAGTTTTGTTGACCTTTCTTGATTTTCCTCTCCTCCTGCATGGCAGTGGAAGTGTTGTGGTGTCACCGGGTACACAGATTGGCATGATGCTCTGAAAGAAAAGGTTGTGCCTGACCGCTGCTGTCAAGAACATTATCAGGAGTGTGGCCGCAACTCCACCAACATGTTCTGGACACGGGTGAGTGGAAACATGCATTTAAACAAGTAACAGTGTTGCCATATGTCATCACACTTTGTGAGAAGAAGAAAAAAATTTTTTAAACACACTGTAAGGGGCCGTTCACATAGAATCTTTTTTCTCCAACAGAAATTTTTTCCATTGTTTTTTAATGTAAGCACTTGCCGAACGAACGGTGTCTTTTGAAGTGCCGCACGTGTTTTTAACATCATGTCAAGTAAACAAATCTTCACAGAGCATCTCATCACTGTCAGATTCAAAAGGGGTAGACCAATTAGAAGAGCTTAAAGGCAGGGCAACCGTTGCAAGCTTCTGTTTATAGTAGAAAGTTGCCATGACAACTGTTTTATTTACAGTTATATCATGGTGGATGAGGCGCTCATTGTCCAGAATACCACTGTGACCAGTTATATGATGTATTTCATGTGCTTATCATAATATATAACATATTGTTTTTCTATTTGTAATGGGTCCAATATTGTTGTTCGTACGTCACGTTCATAATATTGCATCACATGGACTCGCGCTTCGCAGTGTTTTTTTTTTAAACCCATCCCTGAGCGCCGTGTCAAGAGTTTTTAAAAGCAAAGACGTTTTTACTGTAAATTACTTTAAAAAAGTGAGTAAATCTGTTGCTTTAAAATTGACAATTTGACTTTACTTTAAAGATGTATGAATCCATTGTAACTTGTACTGTTAAAGGGGACATGAAGCAATCAAGTTTACCTTATTTTGTACATTGGATTCCACTTTAATGGAAATATATTAAACAAACTCGGTTAATGTAACCATTTAGCAGGAAACGGCATGTTTTACTATAGCTTTTAGACCTAGGGCGCCACCATCTTGGAATGTCGCTGTGTCTGACGTGACGGGGTTAGTTCCGTCCCCACATCTGAACAGATACAGTGGAAGTAATACACTCTCTGTATTACGCAGCCTGACTGTCTGTATGAGTTTCAAACATGGTTTCAACCAGGTCCGCTACTGACGAAATGGGGCGTGTACTTTTACTTTTACTACAGCCCCTCACCTCTTTTCGTGTTCAAACCAAACTAAGATCGAGGCAGTTTTTCTCATGGCAGGTTTTTATCCTTCATACATGTTGAGAGATCATGTTGATCGGCTTGAAAGGGTATATGTCTTGACATAATCCCACACAGACATGATTTAGTAAAGCGTGAAGTCATGTATGATTTTAATCGCTGCATTAGTCTGAATGTAAATCCCCTCGTCAGGCAGCGCTGCACCAGCTTGAGAGAGTGGACCAAAGTGCATCAAGGAAAGGTATTAACAAAAGAAAACTACACAACTTAAGACACTTAAATGCTTGTATTTGTTGTAATTGCACCATCTCCGGGATGCACATCCACAACTTCATGCATTGGGTTAAATTAGGCTGTCCAGTCTCTGTGTTCAGTCTGTTAAAATCATGGTGGAAACCCATACAGGCAGTCAGGCAGCATAATACAGAGAGTTGACCAAAGTGCATCAATTGATCGATAATTAAAAGGGGAAAGAAGAAAAATAGAATAAAAATATATACTTTTATATTAGACACATATCTGATGCCTATATTTGCACCAGCTTCGAATTTTGCAATGATTGGATGCGGTCGATTGTTGTTTTGTTGGGAACGGATGCGGTGGACACGATAAAAAGTGATGTTTTGTACAGTTTCAGCTGGCAGTTTGAGTTATTTAGTCATAAAGTCCTTGATTAATTTTTCGGGGTCGTCTGGAGTTTGGTCCAGGATACCTGTGAAAACTAGATTGTCTCTCATACTGCGTGTTTGTAAGTCCAATACGTTTTCTTTCATTGATTTGTTTTCTGTGACAACGGAGGTGAGCTGAGTGGAAAGTGCGTGAACTGAGTCCTTTAAAAAGTTGTTTTTTTAGTGAGAGTGTCTATCTGTTCTTGACTGAATTCTAAACTTTGACGGAGTTCTTGGAATTCCTTGTGAATGAATTCTATTAGTGCGATTGTTCTGTCGAGTCCGGAGAGTTTATTTTCAATTGAGCGTAATATTTCGCTTACCTCGGTACAACAGGATGGTGAGGAGGGTGTCGAGTTCATGTTAGAGGGTGAATCGGCTCGTGGTCTCTCGAAGTTTGGAGCGGGATTACCTTCCATATTGCAGCAGTATGTGTTGTATTGTGCGTCGATGTATTCTTGAATTTGATCCAGGATGAAAGAGAGAAAAAAAGAAAGTATAGTCCAGTTGCACTGATGTAGTCCGATTTTTGGACGGGTGAAACACACGGAGAAAAGTGGAAATAAAGGGAGAGAGAAAAAAAGTCTTCAAAAGTTGTTTGCTCTCTAGCAGACGGACGCCGCCATTTTGGATCTCGTACCAGGTCTCGCAGGTTCTCGCGTTACTCAGTCATCTCAGTCCTCCTCAGTCATCTCAGTCCTCCATCTCCACCTCCGTCATTTGCACCAGCTTCACGTCCACATATTCACGCATTGGGTTAAATTAGGCCAATAAACGGTTTCGTTACTGTAATAAAGAAAAAATAATATAAATAACAGTTATATCATCCTCTGATAAGGTACTGTCCAACTTATTCCTGAGAGTGAATCTTTTTCCAAAAATAATGAAAATGAAGTGCACTGTAAACCCTAATAAGTTGAGACTATTAAAATGATTCGAGGAAAGTGATTCCCTCAGTTTGTTTCAGTAATGTGAAATCGACAACTCAATAAATTGAGTTGACCAAATGTGGTCTCTTCAATGAATTAACTTAAATGTTTAATTACAGATAACTTAAATGTTTAAGTACTGTACATATAACCTAAAATGGCTAATAGACTAAACTTCCAAATTTTTCAGCTTTGATATTCTTTACTTACTTACTCCCAGGGCCGTTTATATCGAAGTTGATATTTAGCCACACCATGTTGGTGTTTTGTAACATCAAATTTTTTAGGAGGTGAGTTGTTAGCCCAACGCTCAACCCCTGTCCTGGAGGACCAGGACATACATTATGGTCAATTTAGCTTACCCAATACACCTATAGTGCATGTCTTTGGACTTGTGTCTTGCTGTGAGGCGACAGGGCTACCCACTGCGCCACCGTGTCACCCCTGCATGTATATCAATTAATAAAATTGTATATAAGCATTTAAATATCTACTTACTACTTTAAGTTTTTTCTTTTGTCAGATGGGTTCAGGAAGTGCCTCTGTCCTGCTTTGCTTCAACAAAACACAGCATCACAAGCAAAATGAGCACCTTATGTCAAATAACATATATATCGACCAATCAGCGAGAATTCAAGGCAGTTAAGGCAGAATTTTAAGCGCAGTCAATCATTTAAACAGAGACATGGTAAATCGTTTAAAGAAATTAAAATATTAATTAAGTTTTTTGCTGCCTGATGAGTAAGTTAAACACACCTATTTAAGTCTTGATGCCAAAACTTGGTATTTTAAGTAAGGTGAAGTTATATTAACTTAATATTTTTAGTAATGACAACAGCAGGTTTACATTGTGGTAGTGACCTCTTTGTAAGTTTGTGGGTGTTTACTTGTTCAATTGGTTGACATCAGTGATTAGAGTTTGAATAGCAGAACAAGAAACTCATTAAAGATAATAAATTTGAATGTCCTGTGTTAGTTTCATATAGATTACAAAACCAGAGAACATTTGTTTTCAAATAAAGTTGCATCATTTAAAATGGAAGATGTCAAGCTTTACAGTATGTAGATAGATTTTCCATGTCTGTGAGGAAAGTGTTTTTTCTCACACGTTTCAGATGTTAGTTGACTAATTTCGAGGTGAAAGAAAGTGAACTCTGCTTGTTTTATTTATTTACAAAACATATTTTTGTGTTGTAATTATATATACAGTACATGCATATAAAAGTAGACTCTTTACCGTTTTAAATTATTCCTACACTTATCTGTATAACCAAAAATTACAGAATATTTAAAGGTCTTTTCACTGTCATTGCCCCCTTCAGAATGCTAAAAAGCAGCTGTCTATACGACACATTAAATAGAGTGGATGAATGCACTGGTACACCAACTTGCATTCCCAGCTCTTATAGAAAAACCACATGAGATTTATCATGTGCAGTCACATTAAAATCACATTGAAACACACATGGAACAGACTTGAAATGTGCTTTTGGAACATGTGCCAAAACCATGTTGCATACGAATTATGCAACATAATTTATTATCAACATGCAATAAATTTTTTGTAATGGAGAATCTAAACTGAAAATAATTATGTCTGCAAAATTGTTACAAACACTTTATATGTGTTCAAATAAAAAAAAATAATGTTATTTAATTAGAATTAAACTTAATGTGTTTGTTTAAATTCAGCCCAAATAAATAGTTTACAACCACTTAACTTATAATTTTATAAATTATTAAAAAAATATATAATTTTTGTAAACATTTTGTAAATCCGAGGAATCATCAATTTTTTTCAGTGTGGAATATAACATTCTCTGCGATTTTAGTCATACAGACAAGAGTAGGACATCATTTGAAACTGAAAAGAGTCTACTTAACTTGTGTATACTCACAACAACCAAAAAACATTGTGCTATTGTAAAGTAAGGTACTGTAACCAACCAGTGTGTACATCTTCTCATTTCGTTCTCGGTGAACTTCTATCTGAAAATACTTTTTTTTACATCAATTTTGGATATTCCACAGCCTCACTGGGCGCATGATGTCTGTGTTGCAAGTCTCATATGAAAACTTTCACAACCTTTCAAATTTCAAGTCCACCAATGTAAATCTACTAATTAGTCCAATTTTAAGTTTGTCAACCAGACAAAATACTGGATAGCTTCAGATAGCATGTAATATCAGTGGTCTGATTAATCAGATGGCCTGTCACTCAACACACACCAAAGGCATGTGGCATTTCAAATGCACCACTTTCCATTTAATTGTCCTCATTTTGACTACATTTCTATTTAAACTCTTGTGTCCATTAAAAGTACATCTCAGAAATGGGATGGGATCAAAGAAAGGACTGGAGGTAATAACTGAGACGACTTCTCTTTTCTGTCCTTGAGAAGAGTTATTATTAATAAATGAAAGGCAGTAAAAGCCATAGATTTAAGACTTCTCTGTTGGAAGAAGCTCTATGTGTGTCTATAAAGTGCCAGACTCATGTATCTTATGTATTTCTGCTCACTTTTGGATACTCGACGCATTTGTCTTCCCTACGGGAGATGATTTAGCTTATGAAAACTCATTTTAATGTACTGAATGTTTAAATGAGATTGTGAAGAGGGCGATGGTCTCTTGTGGCAATATTTTGTGCCATTGACAGAGCTCTACATCAGTTGCTGATGTTGCACGTCAAGCTGTCGCACCTTCTTATCGGCAGCTTTTAGTTACCACAGAGCTACTAATGGAGTGTGTGCGGATGAGGCATTTCCTTTTAGTGAACTCTAAATGTTTTTTTTTAATGCAATTTTTTCATTAAGGCAGAACAAGAAGTGTTTGAAGTTTGTGAAACTGCCGCAAGAGAAAAAAAATTTGAGTAAATGTCACCATTTGCTGGAATGAAAATTACACAAGGACGCATTTGTAGTCAAGTTAGCCTGAAACCATAAGCCGTTAAATTGTTGAATTTATCTTCACCCCCAGACGTTAAACAGCAACCCAACATAAAGTTTTAAATTCACAGAACAAGAGAAATTAGTCAAAAACTCTGACGTGAGGCTGTTTGCACAGATGAGTTTTGCCATATCGGAAGGTATTATATTGCATTACCGTCACACTTTTTGCTTGTGCTGGAAATGGATTTCCTTTTCAATAAAGCAGCCCACAACACCACCACCAACTCAAAGCTATTTTGAATTTTTCCCCACATAGCATTCAGTAGAAATATCACTGAATGTGCATTTATTCTTTTTCATTGTGCATTAAAAATGCTGCCATATGTGAAATTGAAGATGTTCCAAAACTTCATTTCATGTGTGTTTCACTACATTTATTTTAAAGGGCACCTATTATGCAAAAATCACTTTTATAAGGGGTTTAAAACAGCTGTGTGGCAACAGTATTGGCTCGATTTTCATTTTTTTTTTTTTTTTGGTTTAGGGTAAGAAAATGGATAAACAACTTTAAAATTCATTATACACATGTAGGCGGTGCTGAAACTCCCCGTTATCCTCAGATTGGGCAACCAAATCTAAAATTGTGACGCCACCCTCAAAATAATAGTTCAGCACCCAGGCTTTTTATTATTATTATTATTTAATTATATATAAACTAAGTTTACATATTCTATGGTTTGATCTGTTAGCAGGCTTACATTCATTGCACATGCATACATTAAATAAAAATGTAAATTAGCAGTAGTATTTCACATTTGTCATCAAAATAAGGTCATAGTTTGCTGTTAAACGTCTTGCTGATGTGCACCTGATGCTGAGCAAAGAAAGTCATTTCCGAGCAGAACCTGGTTTGCATGATTGCTCTCGAGCAAAGCCTAAATAATAATAATAATAATAATAATAATAATAATAATAATAATAATAATAATAATAATAATAAGTAATGTTCTTTACTTAGTGTTTTTATATTAGTTAGTTTTTTAATAGTTGTTAGCAGGACCAGAATTAAAAAAAAACATTGGGCCCTGGGGCTATAACAAAGGGTACCACCATTTGTTTTAATTTTATTTCCTCCTATTATATAAAATAAAAAGAAATAAAATAAAAACAAATGGTGGTACCCTTTGTTATGGCCCCAGGGCCCAATGTTTTATTTATTTATTTATTTATTTATTTATTTATTTATTTATTTATTTATTTATTTATTTATTTATTTATGAATTATTAGCCCCACTTTAATTTTTTTTTTCTTTTTAAAATATTTCCTAAATGATGTTTAACAGAGCAAGGAAACTTTCACAGTATGTCTGATAATATTTTTTCTTCTGGAGAAAGTCTTACTTGTTTTATTTTGGCTATTTAAACAAAAAAACATTTTAAGGTCAAAATTATTAGCCCCTTTAAGCTGTATTTTTTGATAGTCTACAGAACAAACCATCGCTATACAGTAACTTACCTAATTACCCTAACCTGCCTAGTTAACCTAATTAACCTAGTTAAGCCTTTAAATGTCACTTTAAGCTGAATACTAGTGTCTTAAAATATCTAGTAAAATATTATGTACTGTCATCATGGCAAAGATAAAATAAATCAGTTATAAGAAATAAGTTATTAAAACTATTATGTTTAGAAATGTGTTGAAAAAAATCTGCTCTCCGTTAAACAGAAATTGGGGTAAAAAATAAACAGGAGGCCTAATAATTCAGGGGCTAATAATTCTGACTTCAACTGTGTATACACACGCACGCACGCACGCACGCACGCACACACACACACACACACATATATATATACTATTATTTTGAGGGTGACGTCACAATCTCAGATTTGGTTGGCCAATCATGTTTCCTACCCTAAACCAAAAAACTAAAATCGAGTCAAAATCTCTGTTTTGTTTTTTTGTGAGCAAGAGAAAAAACAAAAAACGACTGTTTTCTTAGTTTTACGTTTTTTGTTTGAAAACAGACATGGAATGGACGCAAGATACCCTGACTCTAACCATTCAGTGATTCATTTTTTTATTATCACACTTCATTAAAAACAGTCAGCAGAAACATTTTGATTGACATTCTCCCAATCTGACGACTCTGTGGGCTTTAATTAAATTTTTTATTTATAATAGTAAGCTATTAGTTACTAGTTCATTAGTTAAAGTTATTAGTAGGCCCACATATAATCTGCATATGCAGAAATCCGCAGATTTCCACAAATTTTAGCCCATAATTGAGTTTACTTGTGTAAATGTGTGTCAATTTATATGAATTCAGTTTTTTTATTAATTTCAGTAATATTATTGACTGATATGAAAATGTTCATATAATTTATTTAACAGTTTGTAAAGTAATATTTTCTGTCTTTTATTAGATATATTATATAAGAGACTTACTTTGTTTAACCAAATAAGTGCTGCTAATTGGATTTGCATTTTAAACATTAAATAAAAGTTAAAAGGTGATATTATTTATTTTATATATTAAGTTTTTAGTTCTGATACTCCCAAAATCATTCTGCATAAATCCACAGATTTTTTTACAAAATTCTCCACAGAAAATAGCAAAAAAATAGTTATTAGTAACTAATAAAGCTGTTGTAACCTATAACTTTAACTTTTCCTAATTTGATTGTAATGCAATAATTTAATTAATATTTAATAATTATAAATATTACTTATTAATAATAAATAACCTTAGCTGCTTTTCACAATAATTATTGTGAAAAGCGCTTTACAAATAAACTTGAATTGAATATTATCAAAGAATAAATGATTAATTTTTGTAATTGTTGTAATTGTATAACACCAAATAAAATACATCAAAAATACACATTTATCTCCCCTATCTTTCTCCTTATGGACAACTTTTCGGGTGTAGTCAGTTTTAGAAGGTATTATAATCAGAAGGTATTATATTGCATTATCGTCACAATTTTAGGTTGTGCTGGAAATGGATTTCTTTTTAAATACCGCAGACCACAACTCAAAGCAGTTTTGTCTTTTTTTCCTTCTGCATAGCCACATACAGTACAGTATGTCGCTGAATGTGCTTTTTTCCCAGTCACTGCATGTTAAAAATGCAGCCGCAGCATTCACTGGCTCACTCAAACGAGTTGCTAAACTTCAGCTTATTTTCCCCATATCAAAATGAGCAACTTGCAAATGAGAAACATCCACAATCAGCTTGTATTACGAGAAAAATCACACCTCACAACATTTTTCCTGTCTTCCAGGGCTGCTACGAGAAGGTTGAAGAGTGGCTTGAAGATAATAAGCACCTACTTGGAACCATCGGCATGTGCATCTTGGTAGTTCAGGTAAGATAGTGTGCATGTGTTTTGCCATCACTTGGGGTGTCAAATGTGGTGGTGATAATGAGCGCTTCTGTCTATTCTGGTTCTGCTGAAACAGTCCATGTTTAGAGCGCCATATTCAGCCTGGGAGAGAAAGGTGAAGTGCTCATTACGGCTTCCTGATACTTCAATATATAGAAAGTGAACCTGTCGGCCCTACAAGATGTCTTGCAGTGGTTCATTATGGCCCTAGAAAGAGCAGGAATTCGATGTATTTGATTATCACTGTGGCCAGGGGTAATGTGAACATTCTGTGGAGACACTCCACATTACTGTCACACTGAAGAAGACTGTAGGAACCATGCAGAAATGGTGCTGTTGAATATAATCCAGATTTCTGACTCAACAGCTGTTTGGGGCATCTTTGCCAATTTTAATGTTAGCCATTTTTATTTTAGAGTATATTGTTAAAGTAAAACAAACCTGAATCTTTTCTTTTATTATCAATTTATATATAGCAATATATATGGTCACCTGATTTAGTCACATAAAATGGGATAATAATAATAAGTAATAAATTAAATAATATAAATAAATATAACAATAATTGAATGTATATCTTTACACAAAATGTATAATAATAATATAATAATAGTAAATACTAACAATAATATTAATAATAATTTAACAAAAATCTATACATATTCCCACAATATGTAATAATAATAATAATAATAATAATAATAAACAGTAAAAATAATAATAATATTCATATTTTTTTGTAAATGTTTACGTATACATTCCCACAAAATGGGAACTTTGGGAAATGGGAATGCACCCTTAATCTGTATCTTTTTTTTTTTTTTTTTTTTGCCAATGCAGAAATGCCAAACCTGGTAAATAGTAAAAGAAGCCCATGTTGGATTACCCAAAATGTTTTGCCGGCTTCTAAATTCTCATAAGCCTTTAATCTGTAATTAACCACAGTGTATTGAGGATAATAGTACACAGGGGTCTTTACTAAGTGCTTTTCTCAGTATGCACCAAGAGGTGACCGCAGGATTGTAAGCAAACTCTATGTAATCCTCCTCCTCACAGCCTGAGCTGGGCCAGAAGTCACAAGTGGTTTGCTTAGATCTCATCCAATAAAAGCCAGTTGTAATCTGTTTTTTTCAGACTTAAATTGTGTACTCTGTAAGTGCTTTTAATTATTATTATTATTATTATTAT
Organism: Danio aesculapii; assembly: GCF_903798145.1. Taxonomy (NCBI): domain Eukaryota; kingdom Metazoa; phylum Chordata; class Actinopteri; order Cypriniformes; family Danionidae; genus Danio; species Danio aesculapii. Next base: position 37,612,090 of record NC_079452.1, on the reverse strand, counting down.
TATTATTATATTATTATTATATATGAGTGGAGCATGATAGCTCATGCTTAGGGATTTGAGCAAACCTCAAAGTACCATGGTTCTTTAAGACATTTTATTGTAGAGTTAACATTGACAAGTTTGAGATGAGAAAGGCTTTTTTTAATTAATTAATTATTTATTCATTTATTCATTCATTTATTTATTTATTTATTCATTCACTCTAGTGACCTTCTTGCTGTGAGGCGATCGTGCTACCCACTGCGCCACCGTGACACCCCTTATTTATTTATTTATTTATTATTTTTCATTTATGCATTTGTTTCTTTCTTTATTTGTTTTGTTAATAATAATAATTATTATTATTATTATAATTATTATTTGAGCAAACCTTAAAGTACTATGGTTCTTTCATACATTTTATATAATATACATAATAAAACATAAATGTAATACAATGTAGTGTAATATTAGAAAAAAATTTAAATATGTTTTCATTATCATTCTGAAGAAAAGTAGTTTTAATTGAATTTTAGAAAATTTGAATTTGAATATATATATATATATATATATATATATATATATATATATATATATATATATATATATATATATATATATATATATTATTTATTTATTTTATTTTTTCAAATAAATACTGATAATTTATTTTTCTGAACCCATTTATCAAAGAACAGTAAGAAAAATCCATCATGGTTTGACAATAGTCTGAAATATTTTTGGATCTCCAAATATGCATATTAGAATGATTTCTAAACAATCATGTGACATTGAACATTGGAGTGATGACTGCTGAAATACTAATGAATTAATATATACATAATATGATTGTTTATATTGCATTTTTGAATGGAGAATGGAAAATACAAAAACTTTTTAAAAATCTTTTCAACCTTAAATAGTTTGAACGGGAGCAGATGTACAGTAGTGTTCACTTAGAATGCCATGGTATTGCAAAGTCACATTGTTCAGAAAGCTCAGATTCCATATAGTTCTCAGTTAGTGTGCTGTAGTTCTCTCTCTTAAGTACATGTGGTTTCTGAAAGCAGTGGTGTCCCTATGGGTTTGGACCGCAGCACATCTCTGCTTGTCAGATGCTGCTAGAGGTGTGAGAGTCTGCCAAGATTTACAGTTCAGTGTCTGGGGGAATTCATAGTGTAAAGAAGAACCTTTAAAGAGAATCTGATTTAATCCACACACACGCGTCCCTCTCATATGATAAAAACGGTGCGCTTCTGCAGCTTTCAGATAATGACTGTGGATTGTCGACCACCGCAGAGCGTTTGATGTATCAGAAGGAATCTAAAAATGAACTTCAAAGACGCAGGATATTTCCACAACAGTTTCCATTTACCTCTATAGATGACATAGACTGTTAGACCGTAGGCTAGACTGTTTTTCCAAGCGTTTTTTTAATAACCAGAAAACTAAACAAGCTAAATTTCCTAATAAGATCTGATAATTGGAGAAATCTAACTGTTAGCATTCATATTCATCAATATGGCAGTTTTTGCTTGGCTGATGGCCTTTTTTTTTAATGGTTTTTTTTTTTATAGTTTATAGAAGAAAATTACATTTGTTCTAATTTTAAAATATGACTGTCATTTTACAGTGCATCCGGAAAGTATTTATAGCGCTTCACTTCTTATGTTACAGCCTTATTCCAAAATGCATTAAGTTCATTTATTTCCTCAAAATTGTACACACAATACCCCATAATGACAATGTGAAAAAAGATTTTTTGAAATTGTTGAACATTTATTAGAAATAAAACACCTAAAAAATCACATGCACATAAGTATTCACAGCCTTTGCTGCTGAAAACATTCCCACAGCATGATGCTGCCGCCGCCATGCTTCACTGTAGGCATGGTATTAGCCTGGTGATGAGCGGTGTCTGGTTTTCTCTAAACGTAACGCCTGGCATTCACTCCAAAGAGTTAAATTTTAGTCTCATCAGGCCAGAGAATTTTGTTTCTTATGGTCTGAGAGTCCTTCAGATGCCTTTTGGCAAATTCGAGGCGGGGAGTGGCTTCCGTCTGGCTACTCTACCATACAGGCCTGATTGGTGGATTGCTGCACAGATGGTTGTCCTTCTGTAAGGTTCTCCTCTATCCACAGAAGAACACTGGAGCTCAGACAAAGTGACCATCGGTTTATTGATCACCTCCCTGACTAATGCTGTGCTCACACCAGACGCAGTACGTGTGTATAAGTCATGCTATTCGCGCATAGTAAAAAAACATTGTAAACAGTAAATAGTAGTAAAAAAACAGTAAATAGTAGTTAAAAAAAATCGTAAACAGTAAATAGTAGTAAAAAAACATCGTAAACAGTAAATAGTAGTTAAAAAAATCGTAAACACAGTAAATAGTAGTAAAAAAACATCGTAAACAGTAAATAGTAGTTAAAAAAATCGTAAACACAGTAAATAGTAGTAAAAAAACATCGTAAACACAGTAAATAGTAGTTAAAAAAACATCATAAACACAGTAAATAGTAGTAAAAAAACATCATAAACACAGTAAATAGTAGTAAAAAAAACATCGGAAACACAGTAAATAGTAATAAAAAAAACAGTAAATAGTAGTAAAAAAAAACATTGTAAACACAGTAAATAATAGTAAAAAAACATCATAAACACAGTAAATAGTAGTAAAAAAAACAGTGAATAGTAGTAAAAAAAAATTCTCCTAAATATATTATTTTATCATATTAATAATATTTTTATTATATTTATTTTATACCTTATATTATTTTCTCTTATATTTTCTTTTATTTATTATTACTTATTTTATTTATTTATTTATTTTATTTTATTTATTTTTCACCCTCTCCTTCCATTAAATCAACCCATCTATGTTTGCTGATCTGCATATATGTCACATTAACCTTTCTCCTGAATTTTGTCTTTTCAGCTCCTGGGAATGGCCTTTTCCATGACATTGTTCCATCAGATCCACAGAAGCGGGAAAAAGTATGACGCCTAACGAGGTCGTTTCTCAAGGGAGGAGCCCTGGTGCATTATGGGACAAACTGTGGAGAACTCTTCCTCCCCTTGTATCTAACTCTCCCCACCGGCCAACCCTCTTCCCATTAATTCCCCAGCTTACACCATCCTGTATAGACTTCAGTCACGGGCCGTCTCCTGTCCGCTCTTTCTCCCTGCCAAAGACAGAAATGAGCAACTCTTTCGGCCATCATCCTCCCCGTGAGGCTTCTGACTTTCTCTTCATCTCCCTCTAAACCTTTATTTTATGCTTGAACTAACTAACGATTGCAGGATGGAGAATAATGATGACGAACTGCGTGACTTTCACTAATACCGTAAATCTTTCCACCCAGAGCGAAGACAAGACATCAGACTGGAGACTTTTTTGAAAAGATTGGCTTATCTTCATCTCCATCCATGGTGTAAATGGCAAACAGCTCCATTTTAGCATGACGCGGTTTTGTACAAGACAGAAAACGTTGTCCTTTTGGCTTAAGACTCTTTTTGTTTGTTTCTTTGTTTGTTTTTATAAGGAAATTGTCCCCTTGATTGTCATTTTTGTGCACCCAAGGACTGAAGAAAGCCGGTATAAGAGTGTGTGAGGTATGACCAGGAATCTAGGTTTGTCTGTGTGTTGAAACTCGAGCCTCTTGTTATGTTTATAGAGTTATGATTTGAGGATGTATCAAAAAGCGTTGACAGTTTTATTATGTTGAGAACATCACATCAGTAATGATGTACGTCAGTATGGTGCATCAAACATGGAGCGTCTGATTTGCTAGCTCATTTTGGCCAAACCGCTGCTGAAACAGTAACGTAGATCAGTGTTTCTCAACCACGTTTCTGGAGTACCACCAGCACTGCACATTTTTAGTAGGTGCATCCCAAATCACATGCTTATGCACTATTCTGCGTCATTTTGTAGTACAAATAGTGTAAGTATTGCATTCACACTGAAAACTCTAAAATGAATAAGTGCTCAAGTGTGTAATGTTGGACACGTCACGCAGTTACAGCTTTGCCCACATAGCGGAAGGGGTGGAGCTTTCGGGCACTGACGTTGGATTACTTTATTTATTTTGGATTGTGAAAGCAAAATTCTCCTACGATGGTGATTATAGCGCCTCCCAATGGTGAATGCAGTTATACTTGGGGCAGGTATTATTTGGTAGTTTGGACATTTATTTCATATTAATTTGCCAACCGACAAACGTCATCAGGGAAACGGTTTGAATTTCCACTTAGTAAAAATACCATTAGTGTTACATTTATATATATATATATATATATATATATATATATAATATATTATATATATATATATATATATATATATATATATTATGCTGTTGAGTGTGTAAATGCGTAAGTACATAGTGGATAAGAGCAGAGTGTATAGTGTGGGCATTTGGATGCACCTGATTCAGATCATCAGCTCATTAGCAGAGACTGAAAGACCTGTAATGGGTGGTTAGACAAAGGAGACATCCAAACATGCACTGTTGGTGGTACTCCAAGAACGTGGTTGAGAAACACCTGGCATAGACAATGAATTGGTTGTTTTTTTTTTTTGTTAGTTTTTTTTAAATAGACAAGAATGGTAATAGGTTACAAAAGTAAGTAGACCAAGGCATGTGAAAAAGAAAAAGTGAGTTGAACATTTCCCCATATTTAGCATTTTCGCCATATTCCACCTATATTGTTTACGCATTTTTTTGGTGCAGCAATATTTACGTTTTTACCGACTTGTAAACGGTTTATATGACACGATTTTAAACTAAAATTTTAAACGTTTAAAGCCTGTGGCGATTCATTTACACACCAGCTATGTTTCCATCCACCTATTTTTATGCACATTTTGGATATGCACATAAAAAACGGTTGATCAAAATGCTAAGATGCGCATACATTTTTAAAATTTGCATAACTGAGTAGGATAAACTTTATTTGTTAAGAAAAAAAAATCTGCATAAATTACAATGGAAACACTTTTACCGAACAATTCCAGTATACGCATTAAAAAAGTCATGTGATTTTGTTAGAAGATACCATGAAATGATAAAAATGTGTGTGAATGGACAAACCAGCAGGCTGAGCATATTGTAAACCATCTGAAATGTTGTTTTGGTCATTCTAAAACGCCTTAACCATTTCAGTATTAGTGTTATTATATTATTAGTTGCCTCCAGAATTGTCAAATGCCAGCATGTGTTCATCGCGTGTCAACACTGTTTTCTGAGGCGCAAGTCATTTATTAAATGAAGAAAAGTTTAACGAAGCGTCTCCTAACGCAGCAAATTCCACTTTTACTTTTGATATTTGGCCACCGTGCTGACCTATTTTACCCATGTAAAATACAAAAATGATATTTCGATGAAAGCATTGATGTCATGTGTATGCATGAGTGAGTATTTGGCAACCAAAACAACGATGGACAAACCCATAGTGTTTCTTTACAAATTTACACCGACTTCCACTAACATGAATAATACAGAATTTTTATCCTTTATCTTTCCTGAAGATACATATGAACGGGGATAATTGTAACACTTTACAATAAGGTTGTATTAGTTAATGTTAGTTAATGCATTTATTAACATGAACAAACAATGAACAATACATTTATTACAGTATTTGTTCATGTTAGTTAATGTTACTCATTGAAATTACAGTCATTCATTGTTAGTTCATCTTAACTTATGGTGCATTAACTAATGATGACCAACATAATTTGGATTTTAATAAGGCACTAGTAAATGTTGAACTTTGATTAATAAACCCTCTAAAAGTATTGTTAATACTTAGTTCATGTTAGTAAACACATTAACTAATGAAACCTTATTGTAAAGTGTGACTTTTTAACAGCATCTGAATTTAGAACTTCAAACAACATTCATGTCAATTCATTCATTTTCTTTTCGGCTTAGTCCCATTATTAATCTGGGGTTGCCACAGCGGAATTAACCGCCAACTTATCCAGCACGTTTTACACAGCGGATGCCCTTCCAGCTGCAACCCATCACTGGGAAACATCCACACACACACACCCATTCACACGCAGACACTACGGACAATTTAGCTTACTTCCAACAACATCCGAAATCTTTTCGAAATTGCACAGGACAACGTTTCCATTTTAAGCTATCTTTATTATGTTGATATACCCTTAAAGAATTCAACCACCATGAAAATCCGGGCTCATACTAGTCTTTAAGATTTCTAAACCTAACTTTCCTTACTCATATAAATACCAAATGATATTTTGCAGCTCATAACAAAGGAGACCAGAATGCTTTCCAACTCTTTAAAGGAACAAGACCATCTTACACTTCACTTCTTACAGTAATTGTCCTGTTGGGAGGAGTGATACCATAGAAAAACCATATTGGCTTCTCAAAATAGCCTTTCCATGAGCCGCTTTTAGAAAGAACACCAAGGATCATTACATAAGGGATACTCTACATCTGCATCCATTTGTTCTTGCAGAATAAATCCTGACAGATAATGACCGAAGGTGCTTTATTTAGCAAAAACAACCAACTAGATTACTACTTAGATACTAGTAAATTACTCTGCTTATTACATGACTACTTTCAGACACAAAACATTGGTCTGTAATAATTTACTAACTCTTTAATTAAATGTAAAACTTGCAGTGAAAACCAACATACATTGTAATGTTGTGATTGACCAATCAGAATCAGGTATTCCAGAAGGGTTTCATTGGTGTTAAAAGTTCATTCTGGTTGCCAGTAAAACACTTCTTTTTTCTTAAAAGAGTCAATCTTCAAACTTGCTGCATTTTATCTCTCGCATGATCTTTGATCCTTCTTGAGAGTCTCATTACTGAATGCGATGCACATTCATATGCGATGCTGAGGAGGGCAAGAGGGATTTAAAGATGGCAAATTATAGAACTTAATGATTGATGGGCGTTTTATTTGTGCAGAAATGTTCTGACCTTTCCGACGAGTTCTGCGGGAGCGTATTACACACAGCACAGATAATGACTTAAATTGTTGGTCTGTTCTCCTTTTGTGCCCCACGGAAGATAATCGCAGACTGCAGAATGACATGAAGCCACAGAAATTTCATTTCTGAATGAATGCTATTTTCTTTAATGTAGGAAGTCCTCGAGAGAGAAAACTGTGAACATTTCAACACAGGCTCATTTGAATATGTGCTTCAGCCTACATATTTGGAAAACTGTACAAATGAACATACATTTGACTGCATTTTGTAGGTAAAATGAGCTTCACGGGGCAGTATGATGCCAACAAATTTTTACACTAATTATAAATACAGGCACGTATTATTGACAAATAAACATTATTTTCATGCAGTTCTTTGCACAACGCTAAATCAAGACCACAAAACAACCTTAACAGTGTTTATAATATATAATCGAATACGTTTACCCTCATCCATCAAACTTAAGGACAATTTTTTCTGGTGTAGTCAGTCGCATTGGTAGCTCACCTTGTATGGTGTTATACTTTGATTTGAAGTCGTTGAAGCACAGTTCCATAAAAGAGTTCAAATCAAGGTCAAATTATGTGTTGACAGTGCACTTTTCTCATTAAAATAAACATTACAGAAGAAGCACTTTCTCGTTACTTGTTAACACTATTGGTTGGGTTTATGTCATTGCATGTCAAGTCCCATATTCTCATGGACGTGTTTGAGATTTGGCGCCAGTTAAATTAGGAAGTGACGATTTTGTTCACTTTGACTATTGGATGGAAACGCTGCTTTATTCACACGTTTTATGCGATTTTCCAGTTTTGTGCAAAAATTTAATTCGCATCTTTGGATGGAAACATAGCTACTGACGCATTTTTGAGATCTAAAATGTGCGCCGTTTTTAAAAACAATACATTATTTTACCCATTCATTTATTAATTTTCCTTCGGCTTACTTCCTTTATTTATCAAGGGTCGCCACAGTAAAATGAACCACCAACTTATCCAGCATTTGTTTTACACAGTGGATGCCCTTCCAGCTGCAACCCAGTACTGGAAAAACACCCATACACTGGCATTCAGATATATATATTGATGCCTATATTAGGAAATTGTTTAAAAAACGTATTCAAATTTGCAGAAAAGTAGACAGCGCCCTCTAGTAGATATGTCATTAAAAACGTGCAATCTGAAATGTACCCAACACTGGCTCATTGTGGGTGTGTACCCCTGTCTACATTTCTGAAGAGCACGAATTATGTAACCAGAGGTACGTCTGGCTGCATTTTGTCTTTAAAATGAACGCTAGGGGGGCAGTATGACGCCCCAGACGGCTTCTGTTCTTTTTACGCTACCAGCTGACTGCTTACCTTTGTATGGATGGCTTTTCTGGTGTTACTATTTTGCCCAGTAGCTCGCCGCATATGCCGGTAGACTTGGGACGCAGAGTGGAGTGGACCGCTATGACAGGGTTTGAGTTTGACAAAGAACGGTTCTAGAAACCAGGCAAAACTAAAGCTAAAATAAACTAATAAACAACAGGCTGAAAAACCTGATGAAATCGCGCGGCCACTATGGCTTTTCTTTTTCTAGATTGCTTTTGAAAATACTATCGGTTGTGTTTACTCAAGGGGGTGAGTGGGTCAGTCGGTCAGCCAGTCAGTCCACAGCAATCTGGCCTGGTTGGCTGAAGTGTATATTGCGCCCTCTGGTGGATTTACACTAGAAGAGGACGCACAAGAAAAATTTGAGATCATCAAAATGCGTACACAGCGGTCTCTGGTGGATTTGCAAAAATTGCAAGCAGATGTACCTCCGGTTTCTTATGTTTACAGAAATTTAGACTGGGGTACGTTTCCACAATGAGCCTGGCTTGAATGTACCGGAAGCAACGTATTTTACATTTTTACAAATAAGTAGGTTGAGGCAATCTCCAATGAGCCTGGGTTGGAACATTGTCGATACTGCTTCATTGCGCAATAAAAAATAAGTTTACAAAACAATACAAGCTCAGTTGTAGAGCTAGTTAGTAGACTTTAATCCACCAGCAATAATTCATCTCAAGAAAGCGCGTCTGCAGTGTTTCTGTTTCCGCACGCCTCAGCTTTTATCCCCAATGCTATTTTTCTGTCTTTCTCTGCTCTTTCTGTCTCTCCATCTGTCTTTTAGTTTCAAGCGTCAGGGCTGGAGAGCTTTACATTCCTGCTGAATGAAGTGATAATGCTTCGGTATCACACGGCCTAAAGGGACTCGGTTTTAGAGGAAATGCATCTTGACGGTGACGTTCGGAATGAAAGTGTGTTTACCAGCAGATGGTTTTCATGGTTTAAATCACTGAGCGGTAGATGATGGCTGAGAGTGGGGTCACCGGATGGTCTCCAATCCAGTCCGTCACCGAGACCACTCGTCCTCCCTTAAGAGCCCGAACATCGTTTATGTGTGACCGAGAGGGACGTAATAGAGCACTCGAGATGGAGAGAAAAATAATAACACTTCTCTGCCCATCAACACACTCGCTGACACAATCTTTGTTTACTGTAGTTTCCAGAAACTGATTCAGATTAAGAAACAGTTGGGACCAGAAGCGATGGCTACTTTTGACATTCATCCTTAGATGAAATGGAGGGGAAAGAAGGCAACTTTGGATGAGTGTAGTCACCTGTGGTTATTAAGTTTTGGAGGAGGTTACAGACTGAGACACAGCAAACTCAACTTCATTCAATTCTCAAAGTGAATGTGAAGCCAAAAATTGACACCATTTACCTTTTTCTCTCCGTTCTTCTTTTTTTTGCTTATTCTTTTATGATTATGACACAAAAAAATGTGCACAGTTCTCCCAAAAATGAAAATTCTGTCATCATTTACTCACCTTTTACTCATTCCAAACCAGTTTGAGTTTTAATGACTTCCATAGTAAGTGTTTGTCCTACTATGGAAGTCAGTGATTACAGGTTTTGATTGTTTCCCCAATTGATCTTTTGTGTGTAAACAGTAAAAAATGATTTGGAACAAGGGAAGGGTGAGTAAATGATAGCAGAATTTTCATTTTTGTCTGAACTATCCCTTTAAGTGTTCACTTGAAAATACTCGTTTCTCTAGATTGATTGGTATGGGTTTGAGGAAAATATTAATATTTGTTTTATCATATAAAGGTCTCATGCTGTAAACATTTCTCCCAAATTACAAATTAATAATTTAGAGTACATTCAACATTACAGGTTGGTAAAGTACTGTTTCACAGCTATTGCTTAATCCTAGTGACTGTTAACTAGTCAAACCAGTTAGTTAATTTGGTTTCATTCATTTAGGGAGCACTGTTGGGATAAATAACAGCAAAATCACATATGCAAATATACCATATGGCAGAAAAATAATCTCAACCTGCCTTTGTCTTAATCTTTAAACAAATCTTTTTATTCATAAATGTCTCATTATGACTATAAAATGGGTCGTCAAGAGTGTGTTTATGGTTAGCCAAAAGTGAACATTTCCTCACTATTTACGCACACTCAAGAATATCTTTCTTTTGTTGAACCACAAACAAGATATTTAGACAAATTTGGAGAAAAGAGCACAACCGTTGACATTCATATTTTTGACCATAAAAATTAACACCATGTACTTTTTTTTCTCGTCGTTCTTCGTATGACAAAAAATGGGCATAGCTCTCCCAAGAATGAAATTCTGTCATCATTTACTCACCTTTTACTTGTTCCAAACCAGTTTGAGTTTTAATGGCTTCCATAGTAAGTGTTTGTCCTACTATAGAAGTCAATGTTTATAGAGTTCAATTATTTCCCAATTGATATTTTTTGTGTTAAACATAAAAAAAACTGATGTGGAACAAACAAAGGGTGACTAAATGATGATAGAATTAACATTTTTGGGTGAACTAGCTTTTTAAGAGACCACTTGAAAATACTCATTTTCTCTGGATTGATTGGGTATGGCTTTGAGTATAATATTAAAATGAGGTTTTATCATATAAAATTCTTAAACTGTAACATTTCTCCCAAATTACAAATAAAAATTTGTAATTTAGAGTACACTCTACTACATTATTCCCAGAGATGGGTTACGGCTGAAAGGGCATCCACTGCGTAAAAAATGTGCTGGATAAGTTGGCGGTTCATTCCGCTGTTGGCGACCTGGATTATTAAAGGGACTAAGCCGAAAAGAAAATGAATGAATCTACTACATTACAGGTTAGTATAGTACTGATTTGCAGCCATTGCTAAATCCTAGTAACTTTAACTAGTAAAAACCATTTATTTATTTTGGTTTCATTCATTTAGGGTTGCACTGTCAGGATACATAACACAAAATTTACATTATGCAAATATACCAACCTGCCTATTGAACAAAACAAACTGTTTTACTCATTAATGTCTCACATTATGACTATAAAATGGGTTGTCACAGTCTGATCTCATGAGAAAACGTAAGTATTTTAACGTTTTGTCAGTTTAGTGGCTAATTCATACGAATTCAGTCGTACAAAAATATATGATTTAAAAAGGATGGCATGGCACCAAAACCCACCCCTAAAACCAACCATCATTGGGTGATGAGCAAATGTACGAATGATAGCATACAAATTTATGCGAATTAGCTACTAAATCAAAAAGTTACAAATTGCCGTGAGATTGCATTGATTGTCAAGTGTGTTTCATGGTTGGCCGAAAGTGAACATTTCCTCATTATTAACTCTCACTCAAGAATATCTTTCTTTAGTTGACACAAAACAAGATATTTTGAAGAATTTGGATGAAAAAAAAACACTGACATTCATAATAGAAACCAAAAATAATATGGAAGTTTCCAACATTCTTCAATATATTCAATTCATCTCTATTTCTGCAGTACGTTTTGCAGTGTAGACTGTGTCAAAAAAGCTTAACAAGATAAAAAGAAAGCCATTATATTTCAAATTGTGCAACATTCCAGCAATTTAGGCAGGCAGGAGAGTAGTGCATCTTCAGTATATCTTTGTTTAACAGAAGAAAGAAACTCAAACCAGAAACAGAAGAAATAAACTCAAACCAGTTCAGAACAAGTGGAGGATGACTAAATGATGACAGAATTTTCATTTCTGGGTGAACTATCCCTTTAAGGGAAATCCTGGTGTCTAAATTAACGAGGTGTTTATGAAGAAGACTGAAATCTACAGCATTTTTCAATCAATCCTGTATGTTCACCATCAGCGAACAGAAATAATACAAGAACATTTTGTAATATGCAAGATTGGCTCCAGTAGGCACACAGTCAACATTATCCTCATAAATGAAAGTGTTTTTTGTGTTGCGCCTGCTGGTCCTGCTCCAAATCCATTTTATCTTCAAGAACACTGTGGAGTTGGTCAATACTAACTGTGATTAGGTTTGCAGCGATGCGCTCCATCTGTTTGGTGTATCTCTAACCCCAACACGCTAAACTTCAGTGACGTCTTCCGGCTCTCTTATCTGACTGATTTACAAACTTTGGCTGCAAAATTGCATCCTGTGAACTAATCAAGCTTTCCAAGGTTAGGAATTGTTTAAGTTTGGAAAGATGTCTTGATCTTTGTTCCAATGTTTTTCATTTTGAAAGATGCTTCTCCTCTGTTATTCTTCAAAACGTATATACTGATGTATATACAATACCCCTTTTTTCCACAAAGTTATAGGCTACGTTGTGTATTAAATCCTGAAATTGTCGGATGTTGAGTTGACACTGTTTCACTTTCAACCAGCAGCAGCTTGACATTAACAATTTCCTTTCTCTTTTTTTTTTCTTGTTATTTTGTCTGTTTTTCAATGCGTTTGTGTCAAGCTTAATGCATGTAAACATTTCAGTACGGATCATCTCATAAACCGTTGCAAATGTGTTTGACATCTGGGGCATATCTGTTTAATATGCATTGGTATTGCTATTTTCTAACTGTCTAAATGTGTCTAAACATCTAAAGGTGCAAGAGAATCTCTAACACAAGGGGTTTCATGTCATTTTTTAGTTCCTATTTTTGTACATCGTTCATTGTTGTAGGTCGTCATTGTTTTTGTATCATATATTTTGTCATTTATCGAATTCAAGGGTGTGCTAAAAATTCATTGATTTTGCATTATAAACCTTTAGTTTTTCTAAATGTGTTTGCTCTTTGCTATTTTTTTGTGGTCAGATTAGAATTAACTTATGTTGGGTGAACATTATGAACACAGCACATAGATTATGGTTTTTAACTATTTGAAAGAAGATTGTCAATGAGGTTCCTTAATATTGAACTGCCCAATACTAAATAATCTCCTTTTATGTATATTGAAGATGGCACAGATTCATACCTCCAGAACATCTGAAAGCTTGCACATCCATGCCATCTGATTGTATATTTTGGGATTTCTTTTTCTTTCAACTCATTGAAACCAATTTGTACCCAATTCATGGTGTTGTAATGTTTATTTTTATTATTGTTTTGTACCTGTTAAAGACATACATGTTGTGAATTTGAATTACATGTTGGCAGTATTTCATTAGGCAGGAAAGATTCTGTTGGCGATCTATTGACAGCACAGCTAAATTAATTATTGATTTGTTTATATTTTCCCTCCCATTTACAGACACTGCCATAAGATTATATTAATTTGGTTTGAAGAGGTAAAAGAATACAAAGTAATTCAGTCATATCTGTATTTTTGTAATGCCATTCTAACCACCACCGCCACTAAACTGCATATACAAGCTTTAGAAACGTATGCTCTTGAGTGGTGTGTTTAATGTAGTGTCCTGACGAGTGGCAGTTATCAGATATCTTGTGAACCCAGATTTGTCCTGTGGAGTATTTTGCTACATGTAAAGCACTATAAATATATTAGGTGGTGCACTAAATTGCATTCTTTAAATCCTACTATTTTTTAAATAAAGGAAAGTGTTGCCAAACCCAAACACCCTGTGAGAGTGTTATTTGCTGCCCTTTTCATTTGTATACCAGCTTATTTATTGTTTTAGAGGCTTTAAATAAAAAAGAAACATTGCTAGAAATGTGTTAAATCCTGTTAACAACGTGATAAAATATGAGTGGTCAAATCATGCAAACTGATACGCTATCCTTTTTTAAACCAGGTTAGCAGTGCGTTAGCATTGTGCTAATTTGTATTAGAAATTGTATGGTAGCATTGGATTGCAGTAAAGCTATGGACACAGGACAGGGTCCAAGTCACTAGTTAAAATGGCTTTTTTTTTCTCTCTGGATTTTAACATACTTTGAAATATTTGAAAAAATACAAGTACATAAGCGAAATATATAACACTGTTGTAGTGGTTTTTGGTTATTTTAATGAACAAAATGTTACATATTGTGCCTTTAAGACAGAAAAAGAAACCCAAAGCCCTGTGAGAATGTTATTTACTGCCTTTTTAATTTGTATACCAGCTTATTGTTTTAGAGGCATCAACCTAAGAAATATTGCTAGCATTGTGTTAAATCCTGTTAGCAACATGCTAAAGTGTTAGCGATGTCAAATCATGCAAACTGATATCCTTTTTTAAACCAGGTTAGCAGTGTATTAGCATTGTGCTTATTTGTATTATAAATTAAATGGTAGCATTGGGTTGCAGTAAAGCTACGGACCTTTTGCTTTCCTATAAAACAAAACCAGAAATTTAGGGTGTGAGACATTATTAGCATAGCCAAACAGGACACAGCCCATGTCACTGTAGTTAAAAATAGCCTTTTTTTTCTCTGGATTTTAACATTCTTTGAAACATTTGGGAAAATGTAAGTACATCAGCAAAATATATAACACTGTTGTAGTGGTTTTTGGTTCTTTAATGAAGAAATCTTACATATTGTGCCTTGATGAAAAAGAAACACAAAGCCTTGTGAGAGTTTTACTGGCTTTTTCATTTTTTATACCAGCTTATCTATTGTTTTAGATAAGAAAGAAACATTGCTATCATTGTGTTAAGTCCTGTTAGCAATGTGCTAATATGTTAGCATTATCAAAACGCAAACTGATAATCTATCCTTTTTTTAAACTAGGTTAGCATTGTGCTAATTTGTAATATGAATTGTATGGTAGCATTGGGTTGCAGTAAAGCTAGATATTTTTTTACCTATAAAATTAAACTGGAAATCAAGGGTGTGTGATATCATTAGGATAACTACACAGGTTATTCGTTTCCCAAAACCATCGTTAGCCAACTAAGGTCGCAAGTTCCGTCGTTACAAACATAGTTCGTTGATTTGCCCTTTCCCAAATCCATCGTTCCAACATTCGCAAAGCGTCGCAAACTTGTGCACTTGCAACTACACCTCTGGAGCTGTAGTTAAAAACATAGTTCCTGGCTGTGTTCTATTCCCACTTATCCCTCTATTCATTTAGATCATTTTAACATTCAAAGTTGGAATGATTAAAAATAAAAAAGCAATCAAGTCACCTCTCTTAGGTGTAATTTGCTTTCAAAGTATTTTTACAGTTTGGTTTTAGCGATCTTCATGTTTACAATTGTGCTCCTTTGAAAGCATTTATGTCATTTTGAACACAGCCTCATGGCGAAAGCAATAGGTGACCTATTATTTAGAAGCGGAATTTATGTTATATCTCCAAAACAAAAAACATAGCATACGTTAATTATTTTATTTATAGTGGGTTATTTATTAAGTATCTGCACTGTATATGACATGGGCATGCTGGTTAGAACTTTCTGCTGTGGTTTACATGCGTCAAATTGTAAAAGTAGACTTTACAAAAAATAAATAAACAATATCCTACTTCATAATAATATTAATAATAATCATCATCATCATCATTATTAATATTATTATTAAAGTAGGATTTTTTAAATTTCCTAATAAATAATGAATATTAAATTTCATTTTTTTAATAAATACCCTCATTATCTATTTAAGTATTTATTTTTATGATTTATATATAATATTAGAATACGTGTTAGCTTTTGTAAGTGATTTTATGTTTTAGAATAAAATTTAGTGTTTAAATAATTTAATGATTTTAATAAAAAAAAAATAAGCATATCATTGTGTTAAATCCTGTTAGCAATGTGCTGAAATGTTAGCGGTGTAAAATTTGGTAAAATGTAAGTACATAAGCAAAATGCAGGTATATAACACAGTTGTAGTGGTTGTGGGTTATTTTTTATAAATAAATCTTACATGTTGTACCTTTAAGATGGAAAAAGAAAACCAAATCCTTTTTTATTTTTTAATATATATAAATTTTTTTACAACATGCCTTGTTTAGGAGGTTTTTATAAATGAATAAAGAAAAATAAACATTGCTAGCTGTAACAGTGAAGTGACGCTGAGAACAGAGGTGCGGACACATGCAGGGTTTATAGTCAGAGTCGTAGTCAAAGAACAGGCGGATGGTCAATACAGGCAGGCAGCAAACAACGTAAACAAACAAAACAAAGCGAGGGTCAAAAACATGGCAAAGCAAAGCAAGGAAACCACGTCATAATGTTCACTTAACAGTCCAACAAGACTCAGCAACAATGTGTGTGTTTGTGCTGCTTTTATAATCCATGTAATCAGTCTATGACAATCCTCTGGCTGTGTGTATGCAATTAGTCATGATCAGGAACCGGTTGTGTGTGTGTGTGTGGGGTGCATGACTGGAACTTGTAGTTCATAAATGGCGGATTTGTAGTCCTTTAGCGATCTGCAGCCACTAGATCACTGGTGATCATAACACTAGCATTGTGTTAAATCACATTAGCTAAATCCTAAAATGTTAGTGATGTCAAATCATGCAAAATGATAAATGTTATTATTTTTAAAACAGGTTAGCATTGTGCTAGTTTGCGTTAAAAATATGGTAGCATTGTTCCACTAAAGCTATGAACATTTTATTTTTCTTTCTGGAAATCGAGTTTGTGTGACATCATCAGCATTTAGCCACACAGGACATGGTCTGTATCAAGTTACAATTGTTTATCTCTATGGATAATTTAAGTATGGTGTTCTGGTGTTTTTTGTTTAATGAAAATAAAATTGTACATATTATACCTTTACGATGTAACAAGAAGATATACCAAAAATGTAATAATTTATGTTAGTATCTTACATTAGTATCTTAATGCTTGCAACAGTGATGATACAAATAATTACAAGCTTTTATATTTGCTAAAGCTCATAATAATCTGTAAAACCACCAATACAAAGCATTGCTTTATAACAGTCTGTTTTGTAGCAGACATAAAGAAGTCATTAGACATTATAGAGAAATGCTGTGCTCTTTTCTTCTTCAGATCAATACTCTTATAGCTACAGTATATTCAGAAAGCTGCAGAGTAGCGTCTGAACGCAGTAACATGAGAATTATGATAGACGATACTGAATCCATAATGCATTCAAAGGATGTGATATTTGTGGATGTCAGGAGGAAACAAACAAATCAATGTGTTGGATCTCTACTGCTCTGTCTCCAAACTTTCAAAGAAAAGAGAGGGGGGGAAAGAGCTTTCAGGGCCTGTAGCAAATAAACCTGTGCAAAAGACTCTCAACAACTGGATTGATTGTCCTTCGGCTCTCGTGAAGAAAGGATTGAATGAGCTTTACAGATGCAGTCCAGAGAAACAGCAGAGGTCCCAGTGGGAAAAGGCAGTCAGACAAGCAGCAGAGCCCAAACTACTCCTGAAAGTGCAGTTTCACGATGGGTCATTTATATTTAGAATGGCTTTCCAGCAGCTTGAACAGCCTGCCCTGGTTTCACAGTCCTTGATCTACCGATACTCTGATAATCAAGTCATCACTCTGAACCGGTGACAGACTGGTTCACAAAACACCCAAGTGTCTGTCTTCTTATACTGAGACAGACAGGGGACAATATTGCAAATTAGCCATGGTTTTACTATGGAAAAAGTGTAGTAAATACTGTGCATACTGTGGTTTTGTGACCAAGTTTTTACTATAGTAATATTGTAGTACTAACACTGTAGGAACCATGACTATAGTAACCATGGTTTTTGGTTATACTGCGGTTTTAAAAAATTATGGCTCTGTGACTATGGTTTTATTAGTAATATTGTAGTAAAACCACTAGGAACCGTGACTGTAGGAACCATGCTTTTTGGTGCATTCTGTGGTCTTAAAGATCATGGTTATGAGACTATGGTTGTACTATAGTAATATTGTAGTAATAACAATGTAGAAATCATGACTGTAGAAACTATGCTTTTTGGTGCATACTGTGGTCTTAAAGATCATGGTTATGAGACTATGGTTGTACTATAGTAATATTGTAGTAATAACAATGTAGAAATCATGACTGTAGTAACCATGCTTTTTGGTGCATACTGTGGTTTAAAAAAACAACATGGTTTTGAGAGCATGGTTTTACTATAGTAATTGTAGTAATATTATGATAACACTGTAGGAACCATGACTGTGGTAACCATGCTTTTTTTGGTGCATACTATAGTTTAAAAAAATGGTTTTGTGACCACAGTTTTACTATAGTAATATTGTAGTAATAACACTAGGAACCATGACTGTAGGAACCATGCTTTTTGGTGCATATTGTGATCTTAAAAATCATGATTTGAGACTAAGGTTTTACTACTCTTACAGTAATATTATGATAACACTGTAGGAACCATGACTATAGTAACCATGTTTTGGTGCTTGCTGTGGTTTTAAAAGCTATGGTTTTGACACCATGGTTTTACTACAGTAATATTGTACTTATAATAGAAACCACGACTATAGAAACCATTGTTTTGGTGTATACTGTGGTTTTAAAAACCATGGTTGTACTATAGTAATATTGTAGTAATATTACTGTAGGAACCATGACTCTAGTAACCATGTTTTTTTTTTTTGGTGCATACTGTGGTTTTAAAAAAACATGGTTTTGTGACCATGGTTTTACCATAGTAATATTGTAGTAATAACACTAGGAATCACGACTGTAGAACCCATTATTTTTGGCGCATACTGTGGTCTTAAAAACCATAGTTTTATGATCATGGTTTTACTGCAGTAATATTGTAGTAATAACAATGTAGGAAACTAGACAGTAGTAACCATGGTTTTTGGCGCAAACTGTGGTTTTAAAATCCATGGTTTTGTGACCATGGTTTTACTATAGTAATATTGTAATAAAAACACTGTAGGAACAATGACTGTGGTAACCATGTTTTTTTTTTTTTTTGGTGTTGTTGTGTTTGTTTGTTTTTGTATAATGTAGTTGTAAAACACGTGTTTTCGATTTTTTTTTTGTGCATACTTTTTTTTTTGAGACCATGGCTTTACTTGAATACCATAGTAATACTATAATAACACTGTAGGAACCATGACTATGGTAACTATGACTTGTGTGTTGCAAACAATTTTAAGAACTATGTTTATTGTACTATGGTGTTGCTATAGTAATATTGTAATGTTAGTACTGCAGTAAAGCTAAAGTAATCATAACTGTAGGAACCACAGAACCAAAGCAGGTTATATTATATTTAACAAAAGTTATGCAGTAACGACTACAAAAAAAAAGAGTATGATTCAGAAAAAACAACTACAATTTTACAAAATAAAAAAAGGTAATAAAGCGCTGCAATTCACCGGTAAAAGGTTGTTGTAGTTACTATGGTTTTACTTTAAATGCCATAGTAAAACTATGCTACATTTTGTAGTTATGATGGTTTGGCGTCAAATGTCAATCAGTTCAATTCCTTTTTTATTTCTATAGCGCTTTTTTTACAATGTAGATTGTGGGCATAGATTAATAACATAGATGAAGTTCTTATAAAGGCTGCACAGTGGCTCAGTGGTTAGCACTGTCTCCTCACAGCAAGAAGGTCGCTGGTTCGAGTCCCGGGTGGGTCAGTTAGCATTTCAATGGGGAGTTTGCATGTTCTCCCCGTATTGGCGTGGGTTTCCTCCTGGTGCTCCGGTTTTCCACACAGTGACATGCACTATAGCTGTGAGTAACTAAACTGACTGTAGTGCATTGGTGTGTGTGTGTGTGATTGTGACAGTGTATGGGTGTTTCCCAGTACTAGTTTGCAGCTGGAAGGGCATCTGCTGTGTAAAACATATGCTGGAATAGTTGGCGTTTCATTCCGCTGTGGCGACCTCTGATAAATAAGGGACTAAGGCGAAGGAAAATTAATGAAGTTCAGTTATCAGAGTTGAAGTGTAGTAATGATAGTAAAAACATGTTCATTTTGTGGTTCCTTTGGTTTTACTGCAAAAAAGGTTTTACTACTGTTACCGCAATAAAACCATGGTTAATTTATCTAGGGGAATTGTCAAAACAGAAAAACAGAAAATCCCACACCCTGTCTGTTTTGCCTGACTGCAAATTCTTGTCCACACTGATGGAAAACAATGGCTTTCAAAGCATCCAAAGGCAGCTTTTATGTACCGCTATGCTCTGGCTGCTTCCACAGACACTAATGTACAGAGCACATCAGTACACATGTACAGCAGCTGTTTCTCTTCATTGTAGATTATAGCTGGAGACTGAAACCTGGCATGTATGTTTGTTATCATATTTATGCTTCTTAAAAATCTGTTCAAATGGACAGGCAGGTGAGCCTAAGCAGGACGGAAATGTTCTCTTTCGTCAACCCTTGGATCCGGTACTTCCTGTTCTTCTTCAGCTTTTTATTCTGGGTAAGTGAGTGAGGCCTCTGACTGCAGTTTTGAATGGGTTTCATTGAAGGAAAGGACATTTCCAGACGGCAGAGCATAAGCTCTTTGGCCAGCTTTGACATGAATAAAACATCAGGGGGTGTAATTTAGTCTTTTCACCAGACTCGCTGTTGCAATTGTTCCTCCACTGTGATGTTTTCAGCACAACACGACTCATTCCGGAGCACTCTATTTGCATAGAATTGCAAGGAATTTTATCGAGTAAAAATACCACTCTCTGGGATGTAATGGCAGAATAGGATGCAGGGGAAGGCATGAATCCCCTAAAGATACAGTGCATGCAATCAAAACAAAGGCATCAGTTTGGCACTTCTCTTGTGTTGGCAGTGTTTGTGTTGTGTTTTATCAGGGTATTGACTGTGTGATACAGTCTCAGAATCTAGTGAATCGCTTGCGCTGCAGAAATTGCCTCGCATTATGCTTTTGTTCAGGACTCTTAAGCTTCCTGAAAACTTACTGACAGATTTAAGAGTCGCTGCACAGATTTGAAAAAGACGAACAAAATTGCTCTTGTGCTCTCAATCTTGAGCAAGACATTTACTTAAACAATGCTGGAGCACTCAAAGAGCTCGAATGTGCAGCTTAACAGATCCTTCACAAGTGTTTTCTGTTTATTTACACTTCTGAATTGCATTATAGGACCTTCATCTATGCTGTCAATGTTTGATGTTGAAATTTAATTCTACAGTTTAACAAAGTAACTTTATTGATATTTTTGTAGTTACAAATATCTATTTATATACAACCTCAAATCTATACTGTTAACCTATACTGTCTCAAAAAAAAGTTGGGACAATATGGGAAACACAAATAAAAAAAGAAAGTAGTGATTTCCAAATTTACTTTGACATACATTTCATTGCAGACAATATGAACACAAAATATTTCATGTTTCATCTGGTCAGCTTCATTTGTAAACATACATCCCAGGAGCAATGTAGAGCTAGTAATCAAGTAAATTGGTTAAATAATGATGTGATTTGATACAGGTGATGTCAACAGGTGATTATAATTATGATTTGGTACAAAAGCAGCATCCAAGTAAGGTCTAGTCCTTTAGGAGCAAAGATGGGCTGAGGATCGCCGGTTTGCCAACAAATATATGAGAAAATTTTTAAAATATTTAAAAACAAAGCTCCTCAAAAAAGATGGGAAGACATTTGGAGATTTCACCTTCAACAATGCAGAACATAATTAAAAGATTTAAGGGATATGGAGGAATTTCAGTGCGTAAAGAACAAGGGCGCAAGCCTAGGCTAAACTATCATGATCTCTGATCCCTCAGGCAGCACTGCATCAAGAATCCTCATTCATCTATATAAGCGATATCACAACAAGGGCTATTTTGACAAACCTTTGTCAAGTACCACGATACATAGTTACACCCACAAATGCCCAAACTGTACTTTGCCAAAAGGAAGCCCTATGTTAACAGTGTCCAGAAGCACTGTTGACTTCTCTGGGCTGGAAGCATGTGGGATGGACTATTATAGAGTGGAAACGTGTATTGTGGTTAGATGAATCAGTGATTCAGGTATTTTTGGGGAGAAATTGACGCTGTGTGCTCTGGACCAAAGAAGAAAAGGTTCATCCACACTGTTAACAGCAACAAGTCCATAAGCCAAAGTCTGTCATGGTATGGGGTTGTGTCAGTGCCCTTCGCAAATGTAACTTGCACTTATGTGATGGCAACATTAATGCTTAAAAGTACATAGAGATTTTAGAGCACAATAAGCTGGCTTTTTTAGGGACGCCCAATTACAGTTGCATTCAGAATTATTAAACCCCCTGAAATATTAGCCCCCCTTTATATTTTTTTCCCCCAATTTCTATTTAACGGTGAAAAGATTGTTTTCTACACATTTCTAATCATAATAGTTTTAATAACTCATTTCTAATAACTGATTTATTTGATCTTTTCTATGATGACAGTAAATAATATGTTTACTAGATATACAGCTTAAAGTGACAGTTCAAGGCTTAACTAGGTTAATTAGGTTAACTAGGCAGGTTAGGGTAATTAGGCAAGTTATTGTATAACGATGGTTTGTTCTGTAGACTATCTAAATAAAATATAGCTTAAAGGGGCTAATAATTTTGATCTTGAAATGTTTTTTTAAAAAATAAAAATTATTCTAGCCGTAATAAAACAAACAATATTTTCTCCAGATGAAAAACATATTATCAGACATACTGTGAAAATTTCCTTGCTCTGTTAAAGATCATTTGGGAAATATTTAAAAAAGAAGAAAAAAATCAAAGTAGGTTTAATAATTCTGATTGCAACTGTATATTTCAGAAAAACAATGCAAAACCACATTCTGCACACATTACGAAGTCCTGGCTGTGGAGGAAGATGATACAGGTACTGGACTGGCCTGCCTGCAGTCCCGACCTATCTCTAATAGAGCATGTGTGGCACATTTTGAAACTCAAAATTCAACAACAAAGACCACATACTGTTGCCCACCTTAAGACATATTTGCAGGAAGAATGGGACAAAATTACACCTAAAACACTTCATTACTTGGTGTTTTCAGTCTCTAAATGTCTTTTAAGTCTTGTGAAAGAAATGTCAATATTACAAATTGGTAAATTATTATTTTTTAATGTGTTGCAAGAAAAAATAAAAACTATAAAAATCATGAATAACTCACAAAATAATGTTTGTTGTATTGTCTGCAATAAAATACACGTCTAAATAAATTTAGAAATCACTTTCTTTTTTTTTATCAAATGCCATTTTTTTCTGATTTGAGGTTGTATACTGTCTATATAATTGTATAATAATAAAAATAAATTAATTAATTTCGAAAGAATGTCACTCATGTTCCATGAGTTTTAACAAAACCTCCTGTTTTTATCTAGGTTTGGACTTGGATTAGTAATTAAACCAAAGAACAAACAGTAGTTGATTCAGCGTTAAAAATGTTATTGGAATGAAAGCCTCACATACTGTGCATTTGCATAATTTTTAACTAGATTTTGTCACATTACCAGCAGTCTGTCACTCATATTGCCTCAAATCGCCAACTCGCATTGAAAAGAAATGATCTGCAGACTGTGATGGGCGTTAATTGTCTTTATGCTGTGAAAAATGAACGTCGCTGCCAATTCACACTGTTCACTCTAAACCGATGTTTACACACAACAGACGGACCTTTGGACATAATGTTACCACTGAATCCATTAGTCTTTTGTTCCAGCAGCAAAGACTGTCAGTTTTTTTCAGAAATGCACAGAGCTAGAGCACAATGTATAATTTTATAATAAATGTGCACATCTTCAATGGTCACATGTTGAGTTTATTCGTTGGGATTAAAATTGATCAATTCAGAATACATCATTATGGAGTTTATCATTTCTGTGACTGTGTGAGCATGTCAAAAGATTTTGAAGTATTCAGACATAACAAAGTGTTTGGAGTAATAAAAATTTGTTTTATTTCATTGTTTATACAATATAGACTATGCAATGTTATTTTACATTTAATTATTCAGTTTATATGCCTGGATACTGCAAGACTCGCACTGGAATCCATAAAGACTTGTTTATTTCTCTTTTATCTTTATGGTTTTATTTCTTTCTGCTTGTACAGTGTTCAGTATAAGTGAGGACACCGCTCACGGATCTCCCTTTTAAATTAATATTTTCTAAGATGCTTTATAATAATATATTTGTGCATATTCAATTCAGTTCATCTTTATTTCTATAGCGCTTTTACAATGTAGCTTGTGTCAAAGCAGCTTAACATAGAAGTTCTAGTAAACTGAAACTGTCAGTCCAATTTTCAGAGTTGAAGTTGAGTTTAGTTCAGTTCAGTGTGGTTTAATTTTCACTGCTGAAAGTCCAAACACTAAAGAGCAAATCATTGATTTGCGGCTCCACAAGTCCCAAAACCAAGCATGCCAGTGGCGAGGAACAAAACTTTACCATTTGACAAAAGTAAAGGAAACAAAACCTTGAGAGAGAGACCAGGCTTAGTTGGGCATGTGTTTCTCCTAAAGCCAAACTTCCTGTGCAGACCTGCAGTCTAATATTAAGTCTAAGGGCCCTATCATACACCCGGTGCAATAAGGGTTAGGGTTAGACGTGTTTCTATGACGTGTTGCTATTTTCAGACCAAAGCAACCCTAATTTTCCCATTTTCTGCCACGTTGTTTAAATAGCAAATCCATTTGTGGCAATTTGTGGACTCATGGGTGTTTCAGTCTAGAAAAGAGCTGTGTTAAGGCGCATTGTTGTCGCATTGCTATTTTGAGGAACGAAAATAGACTGTTCAATAGACCAGCTGAAAGCAGGTCTAAAGTCCAGTGCAGAGCAATTGTGCGCCTCGTTTATACATTGCTTAAAACATGCAGGATGTAGAGCAATATGGAAATATCTTTTTTTCAAATTAAAAAGAGGTAAAGGATTAAAAGTATTACTTTCTACATAAATTCATGACAATTTGCTTTGGTATAATGTTATTATTAGTAGTAGTAGTATTTATTATATGCATACTGTATTTAGAATTTGTTTTATTAAAAATAAGCTTAGATTTGTCCACCTGTCAGGTTTTAGAGCATATGGGGCATAGCATGTGTATTTGCATATAACTCAATTGTTTTACCACACTTCGTTATTATTGTTCATTTATTTGTTTGCTGGAAATTGAAACTGAATTTAGAAATAGTTTTGAAACAAATCTTTACACTTAACAAACGAAACTAAATAGGTAGGCTAATTGATGTCTGCATACAACACCATTTCCTTATGAAAGTGAGAAAGTGAAAGTGAAAATAAAGGCCAGTTTGAGGAGGCTCTTTCTCTTATTCTCACGCGGCAGATCCCCTGTTTAACTGTTTTCTCACTAGTGAAGCGTTCCATTTTTCCCCTTATAAAGTCATGTAAATAGCAAATATGCCATGGCGCGACACAACTAACTCTTAAAGGGAATGGGAGATGAGACTCTGATTGGTTTATGCTCAAAACACACCCATTCTCATTAACTCATTAAGAGAATAAGCTCAACCCTGTTAGACCATGTGTTGCGGCGCAGAACGTATTTATCCGTCCTTAAAATAGCAAAAATGGATTCGGACATGCCCTTTGCGCCCTGTGCTTCAGACTTTGCACCTAGATTGTTAAAATAGAGCCCTACGACCTAATAATCTAGGTTAGATTTAGGTTGTGATGTTGGGTTATCAAAATTCAATGTCTAGCCAGTGTCTTAAAGACAATGTTTTTTATGTCCAGTAACGACATTGATATTTGGTTGATATTAGGTTGTGTTGGAAAGTGATCAAAGTCCAAAACACTGTTGCAAACTATTTTCAATGAAAAGGCGCTAAAAGTCGCTAAATTGTCATACGTCAATTTGCATATTACTGACATCATCACATTCTACCTTTTCTGTTTATTTAACAGCCGATGATTAATAAATGGGTATTTATATTTGCACTACGCTTTATGTAAGCATGACAAATTAACAAAATGTATTGCTGTTTGAATACAGAATATCAGTATAGATATGTAGTTAATTTGCAGTAATCTTTCAGACGTAATATACTCAGACAAGTTATAAAACTAAAATCTAGTCACTAAAATCTCTGTGATTGAGAACAAGAAAAGAATAAACAGTCAAATTAAATTGTTAAAATAAAGGAGAAGCAGATTGGTTTGACTGTACAAGGGAAATACCTCACACTGCCAGTGCTAAATCATTTGCCATTGGTACACAGAGGAGTGATCTACTTTTAGGCTGCAGGTAAGAGAGACTACTGTACGAGGACTGACTGGGCCGTCTATCAGTGCTCTAAGGTGGGGGAGGGGCCGACGGCATCACCCGCAGCTCATTGAGCAGAGTAGGGACAGTACAGTACAGTATGGACAAATGACAGTCTATATAAATCTCCACACAAAAGTCGCTAGATTTGTCGCTAGTCGCTTTTTTGGAAAATTTTTCGCTAAATATAGCATCAAAGTCGCTTAGTTGGCAATATTGATTCAACGTCAAGCCAACATCTTAAACCAACGTCATATTGATGTTAAGCTGTAATATCATTAGACGTCCATATTTGGATGTTTTAAGGTTGCATTGGAAACTGACCAAAATCCAATGTCTGTCTGATGTTAGACACTGATGTCGGTCTGACGTTAAGTTCTGACGTCAACACGATTTGCGTTTCCACCCAAAATGCAAAGTCCCATGATGTTGGGGTACAACATCAGTCTGACGTCATGTTGACATTCTGTGCATGGTGGGTACACATTAGATTAGTCAGTACTAAAGCCAGTAAAGGATCTGGAACAAATAACTTTAAGATCACAGTACAATACTTGTAAATAAAGAGAAACATAAAAAGAAATTCTAAAAACGTAGCCCTACAGTATATGCATTATTGGAGATCGCTAATTGTGTAGCCAGAAGTACGTTTGGCTGCATTTCATCTTTAAAATGAACGCTATGGCACGGCATGACGCCTTACTTTTCGTGCTTACTAGTTGACCGCTTACCTCAGTATGGACGGCTTTCCGGCTGTTACCAGATTGTCCAGTAGCTTGCAGCGTACATCAGCGGACGCAGAGAGGAGTTGACCACAACATTGGAGTTCGATTCTGGCAATGAACAGTTGCAGAGAGTAGGTCAGACAAAAACAGAAGCCAAAAAATGTAATTTACAACAAAGTAAATAACAGGGTGAGAATGTGGTAAAAATCAGGCGAGGGCTTTTCTTTTTCTAGATTGCTTTTTAAATTGTTGGTTGGGTTTAGAGAGGTGGGTGGGCGCTGGTCATTCAGTGCTTTTGAAAACACTATTGGTTGGGTTTAGGGAAGAAGGAGGATGCGTCAGTCAGTCAATTGACAGCAGCATCTGGTGGATTTACATGACAACAGCAGGTGCGAATGGCACTCGCGAGAGAAATCTGAGATCTCAAAAAGCGCACACAGTGGCCTCTAGTGGATTTGTAAAAAAAAATGAAAAACTTAGCTCCTGTGACATATTTGGCGCTCTCCAGAAATATATATAGTGGTAAGTTTCAGAATGAGCCTGGGTTGAGTTTGTAATTTTTTTGCAATAACAATTTGCAATTGAATTGATCTTTCTATTGCTAAAGATTTTAGCTGACTAAACTCTTATTTTTATGGATGTAACTTAATAATAGATATAACTAAGTTTTAATAAAACAATTGTGTTTAATTGCACCAAAAGTGATGGACTATTATGAATATTCATTTTCATGTACTTATTTGTGCTAAGCACTGTAATTTATTTATGATATTTTATGCAATCATCAATCTAAATTATTGAATTATTTTCAAATAGAGCTATTTAACCTATCTGCTGAAATTGTATTCTAATCGCAATATATAGAAAAACAATATATCAGAAGACTAAATATTGCAATGTCAGATTTTTCCAACGTCGTGGAGATCTACTTAAAATTGTGTTTACTGAGAGGCTGTTTCTTCACAATAAAAAAAGCATCTGATCGCTCTTTAATCTGATTCTTTATATTTCATATGCAAGCTGAGTCAGTCATAGACTCTTAAGGAGTGAGCTGATAAAACTGAACAACTTTCTGAAGACTCTTCAGATTCATAAAGGAGCTGCAGTGATTCTCAGACACATAAAAAAGCTTCCAGCGACTGAAGCAATGTCAGAAGCAATGGCAGCAGGGTCTCAGGTCCAGGCTATTGCTCACAGACTGTTTTATTTCAGCTCTGAGAATACAGTCTTTGTTTAAAGAAATAAAAGTAATAATACAGTTACGTGGAGAAACCAATATAATTCAAAATCAAATCCAATGTTCCAATATAAAGCCACATATCTGAATGCCATTTCATTAAATGAAACAACATCAAGTCTAGGATCATCTGCTAATAAATCCTGAGATTTCTCTGAGTAAACATCAATATTTGGAGACAGATTTTTAATAACCTAAGCAACTGGTGTGAGTGTGGTTTTATTTATGAACTTATTTTTAATTTATGAATTTAGCTCTCTGAACATAGTTGATTATGTAGGCCTACTGTGTGTACCAATAGTGTGATGTCTGGTGTCTGCATCAAATTGAATTAAAAAGTGGTTTTATATATATTCTTTTTTAAATACTTCCCAAATTATGTTTAACAGAGCAAGGAAATTTTCACAGTATGTCTGATAATATTTTGTCTTCTGGAGAAAGTCTCATTTGTTTTATTTCGGCTAGAATAAAAGCTGTTTTGAATTTTTTAAAAGCCATTTTAAGGTCAATATTATTAGCCCCTTTAAGCTATATATATTTTTCATAGTCTACTAAACAAACCATCATTATACAATAACTTGCCTAATTACCCTATCCTGCCTAGTTAACCTAATTAACCTAGATAAGCCTTTAAATGTCACTTTAAGCTGTATAGAAATCTCCTGAAAAATATCTAGTAAAATTTTATCTACTGTCATCATGACAAAGATATAATATTAGAAATGAGTTATTAAAACTATTATGTTTAGAAATGTGTTGAAAAGGGGTGAACTAATGTTTTGTTGTCACACAACATAACAAATTATACTGTATTAATAGCTTATACCAGGGTTATTCAATTGGCGGCCCGCGGAGCCGAACCCGGCCCCCGAGGCAATTTGTTCCTGCCCTCCAAACAGTGTGACCAAGACATCAAATATAAATTTAGTTCAGTCGAAAAATGGCCGCTTTAGTTATGAAGTGACGTGCGTCTGTTCAGTACAGCACAGTCACCATAAAGGTGGGACGCGAGCAGCCGAAAACATTTGCATATGTTTGTAGAAAAGGCCTTTTGTACAATGCACTGATATCGTTAATAGGAATGCAATGATTAGCTGATTTCACTATTAACTGCGCTTAAAATCGTCAAAGTTAATTATTCGCAAAGTCTTCTCTGAGCCGCATTTCTGATGCATGGAACAAAACAAAACTGCTGCAATTAAACAAAGTTATGCCAAGTTGCCAAGTGTGCACTAGTTTAAAGTTCCGAGCTTGTACATGAGGCTAATATGCATGTACATCTGAATAATTATAGCAGCGGCCCTTCCCATATCACGTCTTTTCCGCTTGCAAGTTTATTATTTCTAATGTAAGAATATATGACAATATTCATGCACAAGCGAAGCAACACGCACTTGCGGCTTTCCGGGCACACGGCACGCAGTAGAAAACATCTCACGGTGAGAGTTGTGCGTGCCTTTCAGTGAGATGTAAACAAAAGATACATTAGATGAATTATTATTAAAATGATTATGTATGCAGGAACGCAGATGGCAACAATAGTTAATCTAAATAGCTACTTACCTAATATAAAGATTGAATTTAAATTAGATGTGATACCAGCGAAACTAAGATTTTTCTTCAAACTAATCGTACAACCAAACAAATCTATAATCGTTGTATTCCTGATTGTAGTGCAGTTCATAACATATGAATGTGTCTGAATGTAGAAAAAGGCTACTTCAGCAATGCACTGCTTTTGTTGTGCTCTGAAATACATTTGAATGTTTGTAAAAAAAAAAAAAGTCTATTATAAAATCCACTGATATTATGTAGCTTCAAAATATAACATATTAACATTTTATTGAAGAAAAATCTAACGTGGGTGTCTTAAAGAGCAAAAATACAGCATATGGACTCAGCATATATGTCATCACTCATGTTGCAAGTCATATCTCTCCAGCCCTTCGTTTGGGATGCTTTTCATAAACAGGCCCCCATGACAAACTAATTGAATAGCCCTGGCTTATACAATGCATGTAAAAAACAAACAGCATATTATCATACTGACCTTTATGTATTAAAGGACATATAATGTATATCATGAATAAAGTGCACAATGGAGCTACATGGTTGACTTACTGAATCATTCATTTAAACTTATTTATTAAAGGGCACCTATGGTGAAAAATCTACTTTTCAAGCTGTTTGAACAGAAATGTGTGTAAGTATAGTGTATAAACTGCCATATTGGGGTGAAATAAACACACCCAGTCCTTTTTTTTTTTTTCAAATTTAACAACATAAAAACGGTGGACCAATTGGAGCTGTTTTCAGATCGACCGCAACTTTACGTAGGAGAGCGGTCCCCACCCCCCCACCCCCCCCCCCACCAATATTGATTGACAACTGCATGAATTAACATGTCCAGTAGTCATGTGTATAATAATATTAACAAGAGAGGACGAGCGCAAAGCAGCCAGGAATAAAAGGTGTGTTCAGTTCGCTAGGATCATTAATCATCATCAAATGTGATCAAGAGTGAGTTTTACAAGTTTAAAATGTTTTAAAACAGAGCATGTGTGTAATGAATTACAGCGATTCACTTCAGATGCACAGCCACGTGTCAGAACAATTATAAAAGAAGACGCTTCTATCGCGGTTTGTGGACGTTAAATCAGGTTTATTTTGTACATTAATATAAGAGATATCCATACAGCAGTGAATATTACCAGTATCATGACACATTTGCGTGCAAAACGAGTGCAAAGCTTAATGCGCTCTCTCTCTCTCTCTCTCTCTCTCTGTGTGTGTGTGTGTGTGTGTGTGTGTGTGTGTGTCTGCGTGTCTGAGCTATGTGTGTGTGTGTGTGTATGTCTGCGCTACGTTTGTGTGTGTATGTGTCTGCGCTATGTGTTTGTGTCCTTGCTGTGTGTGTGCGTGAACTTTGTAATGACATTGTGTATGACTTATTGTTGCAAATCCACAAAAAATGCATCAAATACTGATTGTTAAAGTTCTTACTGTAGTATTTCTCACACACGTTACATGAGATCTGCTTCCTGAGGCAGCCGAGGGCAGCCATTGCTGACAGGCACGTGAGAACGGTGGGCGGGGAGGACTAGCCTTAAAGGGCCAGTAAAAAAAAAAAAAAAAAACAGCAAAACCTTTTTTCCAGCTATAATATAGACACTTCAAACAGCTATAATAAATACTCTGATGGGTGTTTTGAGCTGAAACTTTACAGACACATTCTGGGGACACAAAAGACTTATATTAAATATGAAAAAGGGGTTAACTTATGTGCCCTTTAAGAAATGAAGCAAGCAACTCTTTTTATGAATGGGCTATTGACTGGATGATTCATTTAAGACCGAAACACAGTAATACCCGTATATTGCTGTAAAATTACTGGAACAACTTTAGTTATATAAAAAATTCATTGTTCGCACACAGAGGAATTCTGCTAATTTAATACTAATGTCAAAGCTTCACATTCAGGGCTGTTCACACATTAGCTCTTCATGGAAATTGACCGCTAATTTACCGTAAAGCACCGTATGTGTGAAAGGGGTTAATGTGTCTGAAATGTAAGTCACCTAATACTAACACCTCTTTTATTGCCATCGTGGAGAGAGCATCTTTGCTTGTGTGATAGGCTTAACTAGTGTATTATATGACAGAAAATATGACAAAGAATTATAGGGAATGGGCTGCACGGTGGCGCAGTGGGTAGCACGATCACCTCACAGCAAGAAGGTCACTGGTTCGAGCATCGGCTGGGTCAGTTAGCGTTTCTGTGTGAAGTTTGCATGTTCTCCCTGAGTTCGCGTGGGTTTCCTCCAGGTGCTCCGGTTTTCCCCCACAGTCCAAAGACATGCGCTATAGGTGAATTGGGTAAGCTAAATTGTCCGTAGTGTATGTGTGTGTGGATGTTTCCCAGTGATGGGTTGTGGCTACAAGAGCATCCGCTGTGTAAAATATATGCTGGATAAGTTGACGGTTCATTCTGCGGTGGCAACCCCGGATAAAAAAAAGAGACTAAGCTGAAAAGAAAATGAATGAATTATAGGGAATTAGACATTCTAACTGTATACAAATAAAACTCTAATGCACACTGCATACTTTTTCTAAAACTGTTGGTACATTTCAAACATAACTTGTAGTGATTTTTTAGATGTAGATATATATACATATATATAATTATAGATTTAAATAAATGTATAGGAATGTTGGAATCAAAAGTATAAAATGTTCAGGCTTATTTCCCGCAGTCGCCATTTTAAAAGGGAAATCGAGGCTGCGGTGGGAAGAAACCCGGAATTTTAGCCTGGAGTCACAGGAACGTTGTGTACCTGGCTGTATATCTTATTAGCGAGGAGAAAGTGACACAAATTTATAATTTCACCACCTTCTGAGTGACCCGAAGGTCCGTTCTGAATGAATAGTGAAAATAAAAAGGGATTTCAGATATCATTTTCAGCTAAGTTAAGTTAAATGGCACTAGTTAGCTAATGTTTTCTTTCCCAAACACACATTTTAGATGCCATTTATCAAACTTAAGTTAATGAACTCATTCTTTATTATATTAGACTTGTCACGATACTGAATTTACTGAAATGTAAACAAAAAAAACGTCAATTTCCTGTTAACATTTAAGCACTGTTGAGCGCGTTCTTAAACACCGCTGATTTGCCATAGTATTCACCAGTGATTAGCAGAAGCTTTTATTTTTTAAATGGCGGCCGTGTGAAATAAGCGTTAGGAATCAAATGTTTCGAATGTTTATAAATCAGTTCTATTGTTTGTTTGTTTTTAATAACTGTAAAAATTTATAATAGTCAATTTTTAGCTCAGAAAAAAAAAAAGTTAATAATGCAGTCACGTTCCTATGAACTTAGCATTGAAGCTTAAAAACACTCCATAAATGTTATAAAAGGCTAGTCATAAAATGCTAGTTAGATATTTGCCTAGGTATATTAGACCTGCCTATGTTGTTACATTGATTGTACGATAAATGTGTAATCACATTAGATGACCAAGACGTACTTGTCACATTATTTATTTGTGTTTATTTATTCATTGTAGGTGTTTTCTCTTCTTATCGTAGCCATTGGGGTGTATGCTAAAGCTCAGAAAGCGACAGGTATGAGAAGTGTGTGTGTTCTGTTCACCATCATGAACTGCAGATGTGTGTGTGGAGCAGTGCTGTGTTTCTGAATGGGATTTTTTTTTTTGCTCCTTCACAGACACCGTGCGGGACTCGTTCCTCATTGACCCGGCTGTGATCCTCATAGTGGTGGGAGTCGTCATGTTCTTCATCACCTTCTGTGGATGCATTGGAGCTTTGCGGGAGAACATCCGCCTCCTTAAGATCGTGAGCATAAACTGCTGAAATCAACATGTTTACTTAAAGTGACCTACAAATAAGGCTTATGACTAGCTACTCGATTTTAGTTAAAAAATTCTCTGTAGGTGGAAGACATTTTTCACATGAAATGGATCTTAATAACTAACAGGTATATATGTATAAATATATATATATATATATATATATATATATATATATATATATATATATATATATATATATATATATATATATATATATATATATATATATATATATGGTGACGCAGTGGCGCAGTAGGTAGTGCTGTTGCCTCACAGCAAGAAGGTCGCTGGTTCGAGCTTTGGCTGGGTCAGTTGGCGTTTCTGTGTGGAGTTTGCATGTTCTCCCTGCTTTCGCGTGGGTTTCCTCCAGGTGCTCTGGTTTCCCCCACAGTCCAAAGACATGCGCTATAGGTGAATTGGGTAAGCATAAGTAAGTCAGAATTATTAGCCCCCCTGTTTATTTTTTTTCCCCAATTTCTGTTTAACGGAGAGCAGATTTTGTTCAACATATTTCTAAACATAATAGTTTTAATAACTCATCTCTAATAACTGATCTATTTTATCTTTGTCATGATGACAGTAAATAATATTTTACTAGAGATTTTTCAAGACAGCTTAAAGTGACATTTAAAGGCTTAACTAGGTTAATTAGGTTAACTAGGCAGGTTAGGGTAATTAGGCAAGTTATTGTATAACGATGGTTTGTTCTGTAACTATTGGGGGGAAAATAGCTTAAAGGGGCTAATAATTTTGACCTTAAAATGGCTTTTAAAAAAATAAAAACTGCTTTTAATCTAGCCAAAATAAAACAAATAAGACTTTCTCCAGAAGAAAAAATATTATCAGACATACTGTAAAAATTTCCTTGCTCTGTTAAACATCATTTGAGAAATATTTAAAAAAGAAAAAAAAATTCAAGGGGGGGCTAATAATTCTGACTTCAACAGTTTATAAAATGTGTATATATATATATATATATATATATATATATATATATATATATATATATATATATATATATATATATTACACACACACACACACACACACACACACACACACACACAATAATACAAAAACTATTTAGCAGTTGTTTTTTTTTAGATAAATTCAATTGTTTTGCTACCTTTATTTATTGTGAAAATGTTCAGTACTGTTGAAATGTAATGTGTCCCACGCAATTA
The DNA here is from genome assembly GCF_903798145.1 of Danio aesculapii. Lineage (NCBI taxonomy): Eukaryota > Metazoa > Chordata > Actinopteri > Cypriniformes > Danionidae > Danio > Danio aesculapii. Next base: position 37,577,199 of record NC_079452.1, on the reverse strand, counting down.
CACGATCTTCCCCAAATATAAGAATTCATGATGTTCTTTCCTCTTCTTCTAGTTCTCATTTAGTCTGACGCTGGTCTTTCTTACCCAAATGGCCATTGCAATCCTGGGCTTCTTCTACTCTGAGCAGGTGGCTTTCACATAAAACCATAGTGCATAAACTAGACAACAGTGATAAAGCACATAGGCTGTTATATGAGCCATATTTCTCTGGATTATATGAGAGACTATAAAAATGAACATAACTTAATTGTTATGGAGGAGAATGAACACAAACACACACACACACACATTTAAAAATGAAAAATGAATGTACTTCAATTAGTAAAAATACATCAGTATGAAAGAAGTAACTAAAAATTGGAAAATTATTATTTTTATTAACAATTCACAAAGATTCATTTTCATTCGCTATTTTGACCCAAATATCTTGTGGGGAGGGTTTAACAGTGGCCTTCTCTGATTGGCTAATGAGAAATAGGCATACAAAGTACATACAAAGGACAGGTGTTATGTGGGAATCCAAGATATGAATGGAGAATGAGTTTTTCCAATTGACATTAAGTTCTCTGGTGTTTTTTAATGTTTTATTTAATACCACAACTCATTAAATGTAAAATATGGAAGCTTATAATTTAACATTACCAAATTAATAAATTAGATAGTTTTTTGTAGACCACAGTAAACACTGTTTATTTGCATTGGCATGTTATAATTAATTTGCATGCAAAATGGTAAAAAGTTTATTTCAACATATTTAATTTTTTGTTAATATCAGTGGTGCCCCCAGAAAATTTTCTTAGGAGTGGCCAGATGAGGCCACACCAAATCTTGGGGTGCCACACAAAAAATAATGAATTCAATGCAATGTTATACTTTTGTTTCTGGTAAACTAAATAATGTTGTTTTAATTAATTTAATTAATTACTCCTAAAATATTTCAATTTATTCCTTGAAAAAAAAATCAGCAAGTAGCCTACACATGCAAACCAAATCCAAATCTGGATTGGTTTAAAAGACAGACAAACGAACAAACTGAACAAAAGGCATTACTATATACACACACTCCACAGACCCTAATAATATAATTTATCCATATCACTTTTTGAGCCACAATATTATTACTTCAACTTCTTCTATTGATGTATCTTTTTGCAAAATACATCTATAAAATCATTGAGATTTTTGGCCCTTGTAAGTCAACCAGCAAAATAATGAAGACCCTAATAAACTAGATTCTGAAAAGCTAATTTCAAATGCATTTATTAATTTGAGGTGCAGTCAGAATGATCAACAGCAGAATCATATTGGGGTGGCCAGAGTTTACACAGAGGTGGCCGAGTTATAATGTAAATGTGCAGCACAAGTAAAAATAAATAAATAAATAATATTTTATGAATAAATGTTATAATAATTATATATAATTAATTTATATTTTCCCTTGGGCAGCCATAAGTTAATTTGATAGCACTTTAGAATAATAGTCCATTAGTTAATGTTAGTAAATGTATTTATAAATAATCTATTATTAATCAATTCAACATTAATTAATGCATTATTAAAATCCAAAGTTGTGGTTGTTAACATTAGTTAATGTACTGTGAGTTAGCGTCAACTAACATGAACTAACGTTATTTAACTTAAATATCATGAACTAAGTTAACAAATATGTATAAATACCATACTAAATCTATTACTAATAGTTTGTTCATGTTAGTAAACACTATAGGTGGGCATAGATAATTTTTTTTGAATCTAGATTAATCTCACTGTAATCTTGAAATTAATCTATATTAATCTAGATAAGATGTACTTGTGTTTACTAACTGTTTATTCAGGTAAGCATGAATTTTAAACTGTATAGACCTACATAAGCTCGAAACAGCGTTTTTTTTTTTTTTTTTTTTTGATAACCTTAATCCGACTAATGTCATAACTGAACTAAACAAATGGAATTAAGACGTGGAGTATGCATATATTAGCGGCATTACACACACACGCACACACACACATCGCAAAATGCAGAATTTTTTTTCTTTCCATTTGGTGTGCGTTTTTAAATTCCTTAACACTCTTACATCAGTCCTTACTCCTTATTTGCGTCTAATACCCCAGTTTGTCACGGGGGCATGAATGAAATGTTCATGAGTGAATGTGAAACTGCCAAACTGCAGTTAAAGTCACCAAAAGTTACAGAAAACTCTTACATGAAAGCACTTCACGTAAACATCTTAATTATATTATTGTCTATTAAGGCAAATAACTAGATTACAGATGTCCATGTAAACGTAGGTAGTAGTGTCTTCGAAGTAAATGAAAGATCCAGAAAGGCATCCTGCTGATTTGTTTGAGAGGGGCACTTTTTTGTCAGACGGCTCACCGGTCAGGTATACATCCGCGGTAAACTATCAAGGTGAAAGTCATCATAGCTTGCGTAGAATAGACCTAACTCCCAACCCAACTTTGAGAATAGATTAACGGCGATATTTTTTATTGCGCGATAAGAGTCTTGCGTTAATGCAGCACGTTAACACCGATAACGGCCCCCCACTAGTAAACACATTAACTAACATTAACTAATGGACCATTATTGTAAGTGTTACTTACCATTAAGTTTACTGAAAAAAGTTTTCTATAACGCAAACCACTGACTAAAGTCTCCTAATCAGCTAAGCCAATCAGAGTAGGCCGTTTTAAAACCCGACCCACAATAGGTTTGTGCCAAAAGAGGATATAAGCCATAGATATTTACTTTAGATGTCGTCTACGCTATTGCTTACTATTGGAAGGAACGTGTCTATAGAGCCGCCATTTTAGTACACAGTAGCACTCCTTTGAAAGGAATGTGGGTGGGACCAAGGTGCAGTGGAGGGCTGGCCATCCAGAACCATGGATACAGTATATATACACATATATACAGTATATATACACATACATACAGTATATATACACATATATACATATATCTGATCGGGAGTTTTCTAGGTGGTCAGTGTGGAAATAGTTTTTTAAATTACAAAAATGATAATTTTACACCACTTTACTATATCGATGGACTGGTGACCGTATAGGCATTGCCAACAAAGAGCGTGTGTTTGCGTGCATGGAAATGTATTATCCTCCCTCCCTGTTAAATTTGATCTAATGAATGTCCTGAAACACACCCCCTCTCCTGCTTTCATTTCTAATGCTAACAGAGGGAGCGTTTCGTTTGTGAATGAATCTCCATTATGAACGATTCGTGTGAACCATCGTTATCCCTGTGTCTCAATGTGCATATCTTTCTTTCAGATCTAAATGGCATACAACATTGGTAATATTCAATAATTTAGGGTGGAAAGTATGCACATTGAGGCGCAGGCACTGTTATGTTATCAGGCACCCTTAAGTTACTTCAAAAACTAGCCATTACTTCACTTAGCAGACAATAATACAAGTTTCTGGCAGCGCAGCGTCTTGTTGTCATATCTCATTTACATCGTTTGCTGATTCAATTCAACAAAACTAGCAAAAGCCTAGAATTTAGTGCACGTTGGTGCTACTTTGCCTTATGGTCAGTGCAGTTAGTGACTGTATTATCATCAATAATGTTATTTGTTTTACACAAACAGTCGAAACACACAAAAACGTAAAAAATGAAATCTTACCTATGAAATGTTCTGCGTGATGCTTTGTTTTCTTTGTTTGCTCGTTACTACACCCGTACACAGTGGAAAAAGTCCAGCATCTTCACATTGGCTTTAGTCTTGACTAGTGCTGTTGAAGAACTTTTGTCCTGGGAGCACTATACAAATGTGGCGGCGGTATTGACGGCGGCATGCTCAGTGTCCGTATGCCATATCTACTGTGTATATATATGGAAACAAAGCAAACAAAATCATAGTCAATTTTCAAAAACTAATCCTTGAAGATTGATAACAAAGTATATTGGGAGATCATGTTACATTTTTATGTAATGTAATTCTTTATTATTATTCAGTTTATCTTATTTTGAAATGGTGTATTTTCCAGACAATTTATGTTCGTTTTTATTGGCACAAATGTGTTTCACTGGTATGACTTTCACACAGTGCAGATTGTTAAAGATTAATTGTAGCATTAAGCTTTGGCTTGTTTGGGGAGGCTTAACCTCTTTTAGCAGTCATCTCTCAGACTCTAAGTCCATCTCATGGGATAGAAAGTCAATTTAAAAGCAATCCGCCATTCGCTCCCATTGTTCATCTTATTCATAACGTCAGTTCTCACTATAGGGCTTCCTATTGGTCTGCCATTACCTCATGGTCCTGTTGAGTGCATATATACTGTGTGGGATTTCTTTTCGTTTCTTTTCTTTTTAAAAGTAGGCCTATTTGTCGCTTTTAGGATGCATTTATTTGAGTAAAAACAGGAATATTGTATCATATGACTAATTTCAGAACTGCATGTACATTTGAAGCATTTTTAATTTATTTTACTTAAAAAAATATTCTGCAATGCAGAAGTGCGCTCATTTTGCGATTGTTTTAGAACTTTCGATGCAGTTACCAATGGGAGAAATGACTAGGAATAACAAACGGCAGAAAAGGGTCAAACTACTTGCAATTCAAACAAGTGTCTTCATGACTATACAGTGCATCCGGAAAGTATTCATAGCGCTTCACTTTTTCCACATTCTCTCATTATACAGCCTTATTCCAAAATAGATTAAATTCATTTATTTCCTCAACATTTTACACACAATACCCCAAAATGACAATGTGAAAAAAAGATTTTTTGAAATTGCTGCAAATGTAATAAAATAAAAAACCTAAAAAAATCACATGTACATAAGCATTCCCAGCCTTTGCCGTGAAGCTCTAAATTGAGCTCAGATACATTCGGTTTTCACTGATCATTCTTGAGGCAAACCAAGCATGAAGACAAAGGAACGGTCTGTAGACCTCCAAAACAGGCTTGTCTTGAGGCACAAGGCTGGGGAAGGTTACAGAAAAATTTCTGAAAGTTCCAGTGAGCACAGTGGCCTCCATCATCCATAAGTGGAAGATGTTTGAAACCACCAGGACTCTTCCTAGAGCTGGCCAGCCATCTAAGCTCAGTGATTGGTGGAGAAGGGCCTTAGTCAGGGAGGTGATCAATAACCCGATGGTCACTCTGTCTGAGCTCCAGCATTCTTCTGTGGATAGAGGAGAACCTTACAGAAGGACAACCATCTATGCAGCAATCCACCAATAGGGCCTGTATGGTAGAGTGGCTAGACGGAAGCCCCACCACACCTGGAATTTGCCAAAAGGCACCTGAAGGACTCTCAGACCATTGGAAACAAAATTCTCTGGTCTGATGAGACTAAAATTGAACTCTTTGGAGTGAATGCCAGGCGTTACGTTTGGAGAAAACCAGGCACCGCTCATCACCAGGCTATTACCATCCCTACAGTGAAGCATGGTGGTGGCAGCATCATGTTGCGGGGATGTTTTTCAGCAGCAGGAACTGGAAGACTAGTCAGGATAGAGGGAAAGATGAACGCAGCAATGTACAGAGACATCCTGAACAAAAACCTGCTTCAGAGTGCTCTTGACCTCAGACTGGGGCGACGGTTCATCTTCCAGCAGGACAATGACCCAAAGCACACCGCCAAAATATCAATGAAGCAGCTTCACAACAACTCAGAGTGCCCTTGAGTGGCCCAGCCAGAGCCCAGACTTAAATCCGATTGAACATCTCTGGAGAGATCTGAAAACGGCTGTAAACCGCCGCTTTCCATCCAACCTGATAGAGCTTGAGTGGTACTGCAAAGAGGAATGGGCAAAAATTCCCAAAAACAGATGTGCCAAGCTTGTGGCATCATATTCAAAAAGACTTGAGGCTGTAATTGCTGCCAAAGGTTCATCTACAAAGTACTTAGAGAAGGCTGTGAATACTTCTGTACATGTGATTTTTCAGTTTTTTATTTTTAATAAATTTGCAACAATTAAAAAATGTATATTTCTTCATCATTGTGGGGTATTGTGTGTAGAATTTTGAGGAAATAAATAAATTTAATCCATTTTGGAATAAGGCTGTAACATAAAAAATGTGGGAAAAGTGAAGCGCTATGAACACTTTGTGCCTGCTCGTACATGAAGAATAAGGTCAATACAGCAAATGTACAATTTATAGTATGCGTTGATGTTGATACGGCACATCACTAAATATGAAAGGCTGGATCCGGTAAAATGTGAGCAGCAGAGATTATTTTGTGTGGGACTTTGTCAGACTTTAACAAGGACATTGTCAGTAACTGTGACAGTTCATATGAACCAGTTTCTTCTTACTCCGCATCATAACATGTAAGTGTTTTTAAATTGTTGCCTCGTTTTGTGTAGTTTGCAAAATATGTATATAATAGTGTGTTGCAAGTTGTAATCGATGTGTGCGGCTTGTTTTCACTTATCTAATTTAGATCAATGCTTGTACTGTATCTCTCAGGTTAAACTTTATGGGGTACTCACACATGGCATCCAAAACCACGTTGAAAACGAGACGCGTGCTTCTTCCTTTACCGATTTAAATGCGGTTCTGAACTCGTGATCCTCTGCTGTTTGCTATGGCCACCATCAGCTGTTCCTCACACCCGCGACGCGGTCAATTTTCAAAATAGTTCAACTATTGCCACTGTGTGGATTAATACTGAATGTGTGTCATTGTTATTACTTGTTATTAATCATGCTTATGTTTGTATTGGCTGGAAACCTTGATACAGTGTTTTGTTATTATTATTCATTACAGTTTTTTTGATGGAACATAAATTACTTGCATTTTTAATATCAAGTCTTTATAACAGCGTCTGACCAATTTAATGCATCCTTGCTGAAAAAGACTTTTAATTTTTTCAAATAAATTCATTAATTTAAAAGATTTTTAATGACCGCACACAAATCATCAAGGCCAATATCATAATGCTGAATATATAAAAATATATATACTTATATTTTAAGCATCCTGCACAGTGTAGAGTGTGTTCAGGGCCTACCCATTACCTCATGGACCCTTAAAGTTCTACAGTCCTATTGAGAGCATTACATCACACATATATTTCACCTTCACAGCGCACAGTTGAACAGGGAGGGCAGTTTAGCGACGTCGCTTCCAGCGTCTTCCCTGCTTAATGATTAAAGAGCTTTTGCCACATCAAAGGGGAAGCAAATGTTCCGTTCGGATGGAGGCTTCGCTAATGACATGCAGAGGTGCTTGAACGTGCCAGAGTTAGAGAAACCGACAGGGGAGAAACAGAGACACTCGGGGAGGCCCCAAGAGTTAATTACCACACTAAAGCATATGCTATTAGAGCCGCCATGGTGAATTAGCGCTGTCGACCTGTCTCCTGTAGCACGCTTACATATGCATATACAAGCCAGATGTAGGAGGTTGATTTCAGGTGGAAATGTGCTTGGTGGCCAGACTGGATGAAGTGTCATGTTCACAGACACGGGATGCTTTGGGGGAATTTGTAAAGAAAGCCATTGTGCATTATCGAGATGACCTGGACCTGCAAAACCTGATGGATTACATCCAGAAAGAGGTGAGGGGGGTTTTATTTTTCTTTCCATAAGCATGTAAGACATCATGAGTAGTCATCTGCATTTGTTGAAGACAAAATGATCGACTGTACAGACTGTAATTCTTTGTCAAATAATTGATGTTTAACATAGAGATTTTTTTTATTATTCAACATATTTGATAAAATATTGATGTTATACTGTAGCTCCTTATCTTGGACAGTGTATAAGCATTCATTTTTATATGTCATAGAATGGAAGAGAGCCTTTTCAGACCATGTTTAAACATCACATCCTTTACATTTTCCCAGCAAAACTGTTCTTCGCATAAACATTATTCTAGGATTTCATAGATAACGTAGGATGTCAAGGATGTCTTTTTTCGGTTTCATTAAAAGCTTTTCTCTTACAACAATGGTCTCAAACTCAATTCCTGGAGGGCCGAAGCTCTGCACAATTTAGCTTCAACCACCTCCAATGCACACCTGCTTAATAGTCTCTAGTTGTCTTGAACACCTTGATTAATTGGATCAGCTGTGTTTGATTAGGGTTGGAGCAAAACTGTGCAGAGCTGAGTTTGAGACCTATGCCTTATGCTACGGTCACACTGGGGTTTTCTGTTGTACAACAGTGGTTCTCAAACTGGAGGTCGCAGTTTGAATAGAATAATTTCAAGGGGTCGAGAGAGTGATTTAAAAATTGTGTAATTTTCAGTGATTATAATATATATTTTTCAGTATTAGAAGTGAAAGCTAATATTTTCAGATTTGTTTTAAAGATATTACTGATGAATTCATAAAGTATTTAGGACACATTCAGGCAGAATGCATCTTTGTACTTGAAACGCAGCGCTCAGGAACAGTTTAAAACAGTTGTCAAGTCAACTTGCCGCAGTAATCAAAGCCCGCAACGCTTGCCCCGCCTTTGCGCTCTTCTTATTGGCCCACAGCTCTAGAACTGAACGCCAATGGATTGGTTAAAATCAGCTGTCAATCAATCAGTCAACGCCTTCTGGAGGAGCTTCACACCTTTTTGTTGATTTTTGGTTTTAAGAATAAGGTTCAAGATTTAGAATAAAACGTAATTGTAAAATGTTTTCTCTATTTCATAAATAAAATAAATAACAAAATTTATAATACAATAATTAATAATAAATAAAATTATTAAATTAATAATAAAAATGTTTAAAATAAAAAATTTATTTTCATAAATAAAATAAATAAACTTGCCTTGCCTATTTAACAACAATACAGTAGGTCAGTAGTGTAAGATGACCTCACTTACATCACATTGTATGTTTTCTTGCACAGCTGGATGTTGGAGTAAATAAACAATTCTTAAACTGTTTTTCGTTGGGTTATTATCACAATTATGTGGCATAGAAGTTAAAATAGGACAAATGAGTTCATACATGAGACAAATTCAAGACCTTTGTCAGTGACGTGAGTCTTTTGAACCACCCGAACCCCCCTTTTTTAACCCCCCTTCTTTGACTGCCCTAATTAATGATTAATGATAATTAGAAAAAAGGGGTGGGGGTGAGAGGGTGACTCCTGCAAGTTCCCTGTAGGATTCCTGTATGTTCCCTTTAGGATTTGTTCATGTTGCTTGTTTGATTCCTACAGAAGTCCTGCATGTTCCCTCTAGGTTTACATGTTCATTGTATGATTCATGCAGACTTCCTGCATGTTCTACAGGAAGGCCTACAGGAACATGGTCAAAAAATTCTGTGGGATCCTGTAGGAATGTGCAGGTACTGTATGTGGTGGGCTGGATTTTTTTCTGTACGATTCCAGCTGGATTTAAAAATTCTAATAATAATGTGGAATAAATTAAGGACACAAGACAGCCCAATTTAACACAGTTCTAGTCTTTTCATTACAATTCTGAGACAGATATATTGTATGGAAGGGATTACTTTTAAATAACAGTAACTAGAAATCTGTAATATATTACAATTTGGAAGTAACTTGCACAATTTTGTGGTAATAATAAAATATTAAGGTTATAGATTGAGCCTCCCCAAAATAGTTCATAGCATACCATGGTTCATAACACAATCAAGCCCAGCAGGAATGCAAGAAAGTGTACAGTCTGCCACCAGATCCAGACTACCAATAGATGCTGTAAGTGTTCAAAAGACACTTTTATTTCTTGTAAAATAGGTATTTGTGTATACATATATCCTAAAAGTAAAGTAAAACAGACCGTTCTATTTGACATGCCGTGTGCATTTTACCATGCTCATATACTGAATGCTGATTTTGAGAATTAAAAATGTATGAAAGTTGTCTTTGGGAAGCAAATGTCTGTTGTAGGTCATAATCTACTGATTTACCCTCAAAACTTTGATATGTTTGATTAATAAATGACAATTGCATTAAATTGATGATTTTGATCACTGAAGTTATGCTTATGGATATCCCTTGATCATCAGTTTAGAATTTGCACTCTGTTCTACATTACAATGCAGTATCTTCTTGTGTCTCTTCACATGTTCTTAATCCTCCTCTCAATAATCCTCATGGTATCCAAAAAAACAAGGAGGTGAATATGTGGACAGTATATATAAATAAGTGCTCTCCTTCCTCACAGTTTAAGTGCTGTGGCTGGAACAACTACACTGACTGGTCCTGGAACTTGTACTTCAACTGCAGCGCGTCAAACCCCAGCAATGAGAGATGTTCGGTGCCGTTCTCCTGCTGCACGCCTCTGCCTGGAGAGGTGAGAGTGAAGCCCTCACACTACACCATTATTAATAGTCCTTTTTGATGCTAGCTTGTCAGACTGTAACACACTGTAAAATATCAGGTGTCATAATTTCAACTCTATGATAATGAAGATGCATCAAATAAAAACTTTAGTATTTTATCCCTCATAGAAAATCTGATTCATGTAAATATATGCAAATGACATGACATAAAAGTTTATATTTGGATTTTACATATATTAAAGTCACTTTATTAGGTACACCTTACTTGTATTGGGTTGGACCTCCTTTTGCCTTCAGAACTGCCTTAATCCTTCATGGCATAGATTCAACAAGGTACCGGAAATATTCCTCAGAAATTTTGCACATCCATGATGCGAATCTCCCGTTCCACCACATCCCAAAGGTGCTCTATTGGATTGAGATCTGGTGACTGTAGAGGCCATTTGAGTACAGTGAACTCATTGCTATGTTCAAAAAACCAGTCTGAGGAGTTATCCTGCTGGCAGCAGAAATCGAGACTCATCAGACCAGGCAATGTTTTTCCAATCTTTCATTGTCCAATTTTGCTGAGCCTGTGCGAACTGTAGCCTCAGTTTCCTGTTTTTTAGCTGACAGAAGTGGCACCCGGTGTGGTCTTCTGCTGCTGTAGCCCATCCGCATACCTCGGTTGTAACAAGTGGTTATTTGAGTTACTGTTGCCTTTCTATCAGATCAAACCAGTCAGGCCATTCTCCTCTGACCTCTGGCATCATCAAGGCATTTGCGCCCACAGAACTGTCGCTCACAGGATACTTTCTCTTTTTCTGACCATTCTCTGAAAACCCTAGAGATGCTTGTGCGTGAAAATCCCAGTAGATCAGCAGTTTCTAAAATACTCAGACCAGCCCATCTGGCACCAACAACCATGCCACGTTCAAAGCCACTTAAATCACCTTTCTTCCCCATTCTGATGCTCGGTTTGAACTGCAGCAGATTGTCTTGACCATGGCTGTTTCTCAATTGCAAGAACGTAGAGAACAGACTTGCATTCTTGTGAAGACCGGTCTTGCCAGGTCACCTTGGAAGAACGAACTTGGGAGACCGTAAGAACACAGAACGCGTCCTGTGAGAAACGGTATGCTACATTCTTCCTGATGGTCACATGAACTTCACGTGTTTTTAACCGAAATTTATTTTCACATTACAGCATTCATACAACGATTTATTGCATTTCCCCTTTTCACAATATATATTATGCATAAAGAGCTTAAAAATATACTTTGCACAATACAAATGAAATAGATTTTAATAGGAATTTCTTATTTAGGAAAAGTCCTGACTGGTAAATAAGTTCTTTTTCTGAACTTTAATAAGAAATCTATATAAAATGCTGCCACCTCCACTCAAAATGACTTCTGGGACTTCTAGAGTGAGTTCAGTGCTCAAGTCTGCATCGTTGCATCCTCAATACACATCTGGGAACGTTCACGCGTCCTTCGTTCTTAAGTTTTGGAACTGAACTTTGGCGGATGAAGATGACGAGAACACAAGGACGCAAGACCGCTGAAGAACGCATATTGAGAAACAGCCCATGTCTACATGCCTAAATGCATTGAGTTGCTGCCATGTGATTGGCTGATTAGAAATTTGCGATAACAAGCAGTTGGACAGGTGTACCTAATAGCAGTTGGACCGGTGAGTGTATTTAAAACATACAGTCATACAGTATATGCAATGTATATTTGAACATATGTTCATATTGCCATATATAAACACACATATAACATTATAGCTGAAATATTATTTAATATATGTAATTCCAATGGTTATAAATTATGAAAGTGGCCTTTGTAATATTTCAATATATCCTGCATATATAACATATTTTACATATGTGAAATCCAAATATGAACTTGTATGTCATGAAATTTGCATAAAATGCCATATATTAGATTTCTATGTGGAATAGTAAATATTACAGTGTTTTTGAACCATATAGAAGTGTATTATACTCTATGTAATTTAGTATTTACAACACTTTGTTAATGAATTAAACATGATACTATATAATCAGCATTATTGATTACTGATAAACTTCAATTAATAATGCTGTATACTTTAGCTCTAACTACAGTAAACTGGGGTGTATTGTTGTATAATATATCCTATAAATGTAGAAAACTTAGCACAGTATTGGGTCATTTGTATACAGTAAATGACTACAGTTGTAATATAGATTAATTCAAGCACTGGTTGAAAAACACTAGTATTTGTAAAGTACTAGTCAATGTTGTTAGGAAGCTTTTAGATTTTCAAAACTTTAACAAAACGTGGTCAGAACTGCTCAGTGTTCACCCAGGTTTAACCACCCACACCTATGAAATCAGCGTTTATGAAAAATCCTTGATAAAAACGGACAGAGAAGCAGCTGCAGATAAGAGGTCTGTGTGAAGTGAGGATTCATGTGCTGCTTTATGAGTTGGCGGTGCGACTCAAGTTCTAAATCATTAGAATTACATTTAACTTCACAGTTTCGTCCCTTCAAATTCTCAAATAATTTTCTCAAATGTTCATGGTGGCAGCACTGCATCATCATCCATAATCATCTGTCTGCATAATCACCTCGGAGAAAACCATTGGGAGAGGAGAAATGAGACCTACTGTACTGTATGTCATTCAAAAGTTGAGTCTGTTAAAAGTTTGAAGAGTTTGGAAAGAAGTGTCTCATGCTCAGCAAGGCAGCATTTATTCAAGTAAAAAAATAAATAAGAAATATGGTGACATACATTCATGTTAAATGACATTTATAATTTTATTTTTTGCATAAATGCCAAGTTTTTAGGTATTTTATTTTTTTAAACAATGCAATACCAATGCTTTAACTTAAAAAAGAATCCACATGTTGTGGAATAACCATCATTTTCGATCAGAACTAATGAAAACATTAGTTATTCTGACCATTTGTCATTCTGCCAGTTATAAAAGAAAAACTAGCATTAAATGACAATATTTTCATTTGAAATTTGGGAGAAATGTTATCAGATATTTGTAGAATTAAACAACTATTATCATAACTTAGAGATGTTTAATAAATATGAAAGACGAGACATGTTATTTGGTATGATAATTGCCAAAAGGGTAATTTTGAGTGTGGAAAAATTAATCTGTACCTAAATTTTGTATGCGGGGTAGAGATATCGTAAAAATGCTTGCTTTGGAGAGGTTGAGATATATCAATAATGATAAATTGGAGATATTTGATAAAACATGGGAACATATATTAGAACACCTTAATGCATTGGAAGAAATGCAAGCATAACCAATGACTCCTGTCAGTAACATAGCAATTAAAGATTGAGTGTAATTGATATTCACTATTAACAATCTATAATGTTTAAATAATGTGCCCAAACTATTATTTGACGATAAAACTATAGTCCGGATAATGCATTTTTTGGGGTAATAGAAGAACAATGTTACTTTATAATTACTTTATTTATGCATTACCTGACCAGCTAAATTATATTTTGCTTTCATGTGCATTTGTCTCTCTGTGTTTTGTTTTTCGGTCTGTCATAGGTTAGTGTTTTTATGTATTATTATTATATTGTATCGTTTTTTTCTTCTATATTTTGTTGTAGTTTTGTTAGTTTTATAAAATGCAAAAAGCACATAAATAAACGTTAAAAAATCTACTATCATTGTACTCTTAAACAAATATCCGTAAAATTAGCAGTTTTCGGTATTTTGTGATTCATGTTTTAATTTTTCCCTATTCATTTGTGTTTATGAACTGCATTATGGGACCTTGATCTTTCTTCTAACAACATTTAACTTTAAAAAGTTTAAAAAAGTGACTTTTATTAACAATGTTTATAGTTTAAAGTTGGTGTCGTATATATTACACTATAAAAACCTTTAATAAACTGCCAGCACATCTGTTATTTTACAGACTTATTTATCTATACAGTTTTTCCTTATACATTCTTATATTTCAAACTACTAAAATGTCAATAAAAGTCAGTTTGTTAAACTGTAGAGTTGAATTTTTCAACATCAAAAGTCGACAGAGCAGAGACCAAGATCCTTAATGCAATCCACAACCGTAAACAGACATTAAACATTTGTAAATCACAAAATACATCGTATTTAATGTGGGAAATCATTAATAAAAAGTTATTAGAAAATTAAGCAAATAAATACTATTCAATCGCTGGAGTAAAATATTAATATAGTGTTTATATATATATATAATATAGTATTTATTAAATATAAAAATATTTGTATTACATATAAAGATGTATTATAGCCTACACATATTAACTTGCTGTTATTCATTATAATGAATCCATTTATAAATGAATCCTGTCCAATTAAGATCATTTATATATCTCTAAACAATGTTTCAGTAAGGCAAGCAGTCGAGTATTTGCCATACTGACTCTGTCAGATAAATAATAACTGATAATCTATGATGACTGATAGAAAAGGCTATTATGATAGAAAAAGATAGAAAAGGCTATTATATTGAATGGCGATCGACAATGTTCCCCATTTGCCCATCTTGATCGCCATATTTGTAAGATAGTATACACTATTGTCTATTGTGTACACTATTTATTAACAATATATATAAAAATATAATAACGGCGATGTCTGAGAAGACGTTATTAACATTAATGTCCATCATAACCAAATGGTTTGCCTAGATCGTGTGTGCTGGATTGTGTGTGCCTGAAATCTGTGTGGGTCTGCAGGTGGATATTATTGGCTGGAAGGGCATAAGCTGCATAAAACATATACTGGAATAGTTGGCGGTTCATTCCGCTGTGGCAACCCCTGATAGGAACTAAGCCGAAGGAAAATGAATGAAACATTTCTAAGATATTTTTTTACCCACCAGGTTATCATGTTAAATGCCCCTTTGTGAACCCTTTTGTTCTGAATTAGAACTTCTCAGAATACTTTTTAGCCACTGCAAAACTCAAGACAACCACCTAAGAAAGACCCACTAACATCTAATTGGTGAGATTTGGAGACAAACACCGCTCAGACTTCAGAAAATAGTACAATTTGCGTTTAGTTATACAATGATCCTTCATTCTGAACCTTATTTGAACACAATCCCTTCCTTTTTTGTTCTCAGCCTTTGTAGTCGTACATCAGTACAGATGCAAAGCAGTATTATTTTTCATGTCATCAGCTCTGCAAAACTGTATGCGGTCATTGGTTTATTGCACCATGTAACAAAGTGCCACGAAAGATGAATTCAAAGTGTAGCCAGACTTTGCCTTTCCTCTTAAACCAACGATGGCCTGCGCCGCTAATTACCCCTGTTATAATCACATCAGCACGAGCTTTGTGAAGTTTAACAGATTGGGTTTACCAAACGTATCAGTGATTCAAAGTTTCAATTTCGACACAGTTGTCATAGCAGCAACCCGAGTAGAATTTATTCATTCTCAATTGCTTTTTTTGTGCCTCAAGAAAGCAAAATGACTGAACGGGTGCTGTTTCAGCATGACGTCTAAAAGCAGCTGCTTAAATGTGTGCTCAATTCAATTGGCGAGATGTGTCTAAATGCTGATAAGATCCTCGAACAGAACATAGATCACCCAATTTTTTCACAGCGACTCCTTGGCAGACCTAAATATTATGATCTCCGTTCCCTTGGCAAATGCCTACGGTGATTGCCGGATAAACAGTCTCTAAACAGGTCGGAGAGGACGAAAGGCAATTCTTTCAAACACAAACAGAAGGGAATGAAGGAGCTGTGCCACATTTGAAGATGCTGAGAGAAAGAAGCTGTGAGCTGAATTGTTCTTACTGTATTCCAGTGTGTTGTTTGAAGTGGAAAAAATGACAGTAAAAATCGGTGATTCATCCGAACAGCTGTTCACTGTTCACGTGAAGATGACACCGCTGCTCTGTAGCATCTGTGCAAGATATGAATTAGAATATCAGTTTAGTAAAAGTTAAAGTGGATAGCTCGCCCAAAATTTTTTAAAAAGACAACATACGTGCTCATCCTCTAGTGGTTTAACAATTAAGGGATTTTTCCTTGTCAGAATACAATATATATATATATATATATATATATATATATATATATATATATATATATATATATATATATATATATATATATATATATATACACACACACACACAGTTAGGTCAATAAATATTGGGACATTGGCACAATTCTAACATTTTTGGCTCTAAACACCAAAACAATGCATTTGAAATTATACAAACAAGATGTGCTTTAACTGCAGACTGTCAGCTTTAATTTGAGGGTATTTACATCCAAATCAGGTGAACAGTGTAGGAATTACAACAGTTTACATATGTGCCTCCCACTTGTTAAGGGTCCGAATTTAATTGTTTGGAACATTCTTAAAAAGAAAGAACGCACCAGTGAGCTCAGCAACACTAAAAGACCTGGAAGACCACGGAAACGACTTTAGTGGAGCCCCAAAGAATTCTTTCCCTGGTGAAGAAAACACACTTCACAACAGTTGGCCAGATCAAGAACACTCTCCAGAAGATAGGTGTATGTGTGTTAAAGTCAACAATCAAGAGAAGACTAGTGAGAAGAGTGAATACAGAGGGTTCACCACAAGATGTAAACCATTGGTGAGCCTCAAAAACAGGAAGAATCCGATTGAGCTTGCTTTTCACTTGCTGAAGACAAAACTGAAGGGAAAAAGCCACGAGAACAAGCAGGAACTGAAGACAGTTGCTGTAGAGGCCTGGCAGAGCACCACCAGGAATGAAACCCAGCGTCTAGTGATGTCTATGCATTCCAGACTTCAGGCTGTAATTGACTGCAAAGGATTTGCAACCAAGTATTGAAAACTGAAAGTTTGATTTATGATTATTCTGTCCAATTACTTTTGGTCCCTTACAAGTGAGAGGCACGTATGCAAACTACAATGTTCACGTGATTTGGATGTAAATACCCTCAAATTAAAGCTGGCACTCTGCAGTTCATTTCATTTCAAATTGATGTTTTGGTGTATAGAGCCAAAAATGTTAAAATTGTGTAATATTTATGGACCTAAATGTATGCGTGTGTGTGTGTGTGTGTGTGTGTGTGTGTGTGTATACAGTGTATATATATATATATATATATATATATATATATATATATATATATATATATACACACACAACACTTTTGTCTGGTTCACAGATCTGATTGGCAGATAGGCGTGTAATATTATGCAGTAACAGCATTCGTACAGCCTCTTTACCTTTGTGTATTACTCCGCCCAGATAGAGTGACAGCAGATCAATAAACTCACTGCAGTTTGACAAATATTGCAGCTGTTGAACAACATAATGTACTTTTAAGTCTTTTTTTAGTCAAGAATGTAGTTGTTTAGATTGCAACTATGCAGTTTATTTATAAGGATAGTGCTTATTTTAAATATTTATAATTCAATGCGTGGGCGGCCATTAGCTTGTCACTGAGCAGAGCAGACAGTTGCGCCACACGATGGCGACAGAGAATGGCATAATAATATAATTAGATAATATAATATAGATATAATAGATAATTTTTGTGAGATACCCCAATTGCAACAGAGAAATACTGGGAAATATCTGTAGACTGAAGACATTTCATGTCGTTCAGCCTTATAACCTTAAAGTGTGAGCAGAAACAGCTGTTTTGTCATCATTTTAGACATTAAGCTAGAGAATACACATTCAAATACTAGCTATAGCAATACTAGACGTAGCAATGGTTTCTGCTATTCTGACCATCAGCTGGAGATGTGAATGAATGGCAGAAGAAAGTAGTTTCTTGTTAAAAAAAAGGAATTTTGAGACTCTACGTGTTTGATTTTCTTAATTATTTACACGATTATGCTGTCAAACTGTTGTATAAATGCAAGATCACACTCGTAGAAGTATTTATCTCTTTTTTTTTTATTCAACTTAATCAATTTGTGTTGGGACAACATGAAGTAACTGTGTGGAAGCCAGCATTTTTTTTACAGTGACGTTTGGAACAGGTAGATGTGTACTGTGAATAATGACAGAATGACATTTTTGGTTGACTATCATGTTTACCATGATACCATCAGGACACAACATACATGGAAATATTGTTAAAGATAAAAAATAAAGTCAGATAGCTATGTTCATATCAGTGTGTTAGTTTTAAGCATACTTATAAGCTAGTGTGCTCCAAAACATTGACAAAATTAACATTTACAATATATAAACATCAGCTTGCAGTTTGTCACTTCTGCATAAATTGATCAAAGATTTTTTGACGTCACCTCATACTTCAGTTTTCATCAAATCTTCTGATTAATATAAGAACAAGTGGGCTCAATGTAAACACAACTTTTCCCATTTTTAAATGACTTCAAATTATATATTTAGAACAAATCACAAAACAAAAAGCCCTGAAAACATGTAATGCATCTAAAAATTCATGTAAATGTCTATTTTTTTCCCTCTGTAAGCTAAAGTTAAACTATTTTAATATGTAATACCTCTTGTTCTTATGGAATTGAGTTAATTAAGTAAATCTTCTAACCACTCAAATGCTCTATACTATCTGAAATGTACTGCCCTTTTCAAGACGATTATCACTTGCTTTTTATCTGATATGCTTGAGCTCAACCACTTTCCCTGTTTTTTTTTCACTCTGATAAAAACAAAATGCTAATGGTTGTTTTTAATAAAGGGGAGGGAGTTACTCTATGTCTATCCCTATCTTCATGTTTCAGTTGAAATGATGTCACACATATGAAAGCACTTCACTGGACTTTAAAGGTGATATTTTTGGACATTAGAATTATCATTCATATTCAGATAAAACCCAACAACCCAATCACCCTCAAAATTAGACTTGCATTTGCAAATCACGTCACAACTACAAAAGCTTGGACAATTTTCAAAAGTTCATTTAGTGCAGTGCAAAAATAATATAACAACTAATAAATTACAGTTTACAGGGACTAATATGTTAAGGAATATTCCTTTTGAAAGAAGTAACGAGTAATGAGTAATACTTTTTTTTTCTTTTAGTAACAAGGCCACCGGTTACCAATGCTAATACTGAAAGCTGTGTAATTTCTGTATATAAATGTGATGAACTATTTGACCAACAAAGCAAATTCCTCATGCAAGCATTCAACTAAAGACTGATGACCTCGACCTGAATTATTCATCTCTAGCCCTTGAAGCAAAAGGCAATTCAACATCCTCAGGTTATCAGAAAGCACAGTGAAAGGCTCACACTGCAGAAAAAGCTGAAGTGAAAATGACCAGCCCTGACCCATCAGATAACAACGGACACAGTTTAATCAGAACAGTTGCCCTTGGTGTCAAAAACCATACAGATGGAGACATATATATATATATATATATATATATATATATATATATATATATATATATATATATATATATATATATATATATATATATATGTGTGTGTGTGTTAATGCCTATCTGAGAAAAGTTACAGCCTTAAATCATCAATAATAATTGTAAAAAATAAAGCTGACTACTTTGCAGATTTCACTTATTGCCGGTTATTTTTAGAACGTAACTCCCGTGATTAACGAGGGACCACTGCAAATTTAAATGACACCTTTGAAACCCAATGGTTGGGTTTGTCTATATTTGACCCAATGTTGGGATACTACAACCCAACTTTTTTTTAGAGCGTAATGTTGCTCTGTAATGCACAAATGATGCTCAGGATCTGTTTTGAACTATTTTCGTTGGTGAAAAAAGCTACATTTTTAAATGAATAAAATGCACTCGCTCAGCATTCTTGTTTATTGAACTGTATTTGTTAAATGTGTTCACATGCTTATATTTGTGGAAACAATACTTTCATTTGTAAATGACTTTATATATCATACAAATTTAAAAAGTAAAATGCACACAACGATACATTTAGCTTTTATAACTTGAATAATAGGATCATAATAAAGCATTGCCAGTCAATAATCATGCAGCCCATATGGGCATATATAATGTAGATCAAGAGTTATAGTTAATATACACTTACCGGTCACTTTATTAGGTACACCTTACTAGTAGTGGGTTGGACCCCCTTTTGCCTTCAGAATTGCCTTAATCCTTCGTGGCATAGATTCAACAAGGTACTGCAAATATTCCTCAGAGATTTTTCTCTATATTGACATGATAGCATCACACAGTTGCTGCAGATTTGTCGCCTGCACATCTATGGTGTGAATCTCCCATTCCACCACATCCCAAAGGTGCTCTATTGGACTGAGCTCTGGTGACTGTGGAGGCCCTTTGAGTACAATGAACTCATTGTCGTGTTCAAGAAACCAGTCTGAGATTATTCATTATCCTGCTGGAAATAGCCATCAGAAGATGGGTACACTGTGGTCATAAAGGGGGCAGCAACAATACTCGGGTAGGCTGTGGCATGTTGATGGTCAATTGGTACTAATGGGCCCAAAGTGTGCCAAGATAAATATCCCCCACACCATTACACCACCACCACCAGCCTGAACCATTGATACAAGGCAGGATGGATCCATGCTTTCATGCTGTTGATGCCCAATTCTGACTGTACCATCTGAATGTCGCAGCAAAAATTAAGACTCATCAGACCAGGTAACGTTTTTTCCAATCTTCTATTGTGCAGTTTTGGTGAGCCTGTGCGAATTGTAGCCTCAGTTTCCTGTTCTTACTGTTACCTTTCTATCAGCTGGAACCAGTCTGGCCATTCTCCTCTGGCTTCAACAAGGCATTTGCGCCCACAGACCTGCCACTCACTGGATATTTTCTCTTTTTTGCACGATTCTCTGTAAACCCTAGAGATGGTTGTGTGTTAAAATACTCAGACCAGCCCGTCTGGCACCAACAAACATGGCACGTTCAAAGTCACTTAAATCACCTTTCTTCGCCATTCTGAAGCTCGGTTTGAACTGCAGTAGATCGTCTTGACCATCTCTACATGCCTAAATGCATTGAGTTGCTGCAATGAGATTGGTTGATTAGTAATTTGCGTTAACAAGCAGTTGGACAGGTGTACCTAATAAAGTGGCCGGTGAGTGTTTTTGAACATTTGTACAACTATGTAATTATGTAACCATTTGTAAAACTGTCAACTCTTTTTTTTTTTTGCAGCAGCAGCAGCATTTTGAAGTGTTACAAATATATTAATTTTAGATTCTATTTATTGTTCTTATTTGTTTTTTTGCAAATCGAGTGACTCTTTAATGTCTGCCCGCATTGTTAAAAACAACAATTAGATCAAAATGATCACAGACTGTTCAAGAAGCTGTAAATGATTGTTTCCTATACACGTGCACGTCTTGTCTGAACTCTTGTTATACAGTTGTTTGTGTAGGACTTTTTACCGTGTTAAGCAGTTGTTAAGGATTTTCGGCTGGTTGCTTACTAATCCATAATCACCCCAGACAATATTCTGCTCCCTTGATATAGCAAAAATATGCATTGTATTAATAAGGTTGCTTGTTTTAGCAAAATTACTAATTAATCATGTTTGTATTTGTATACCGTGTATTTATTTGGAACATTAACAGTCGTGGGTAAAACTTTACTGCCCCCTGCTGCTTACAGACTACAAACAGCTGAAGAGACGAAGACTAATCCTCATTTCTGTTACTCTTACAGACTGTGATCAACAGCATGTGTGGCTTTGGGGTTCAGACGCAGAACCACCTTAATGCCACCAAATCCATTTATTCGGTGGGCTGTGCAGACAGAGCTGCTATCTGGATCGAATCTCACCTGCTGTTAGTTGGGACTCTGACTCTGGGTCTCGCTTTACCACAGGTAACAGTCAGCTGAATCATCTCAGAGGCGTTCTGACTGGTCAATGAAAGATGCTATTTAGACACAAACAAAGGACAGTGTCATCTTAATGTTATCATGCAAAATACTACACAACCAGAAGTGGAGCACAAGTGCACTTGGGTTTTCATTCATGAATTTTTCATGAATTCATGAGTATTGGGAACTATTGACTATTATTGAAGTTATATTTCAGTATATTTTTCCATCCACCCATCTATTCTCTAAAATATCTCTAGCATGGCATGCTAAAATTTCCAATGTCAACCAATTGAAGCCAAATCATAGACTTAAGAATACAATGGATGACATGTCTCCACTTCTCATTTTACAATAAGGTTGTATTAGTTAATGCATTTACTAACATAAATAAACATTGATTAATACATTTATTGCAGTATTTCTTAATGTTAGTTAATGTTATTTAATGAAAATACTGTTGTTCATTTTTAGTTCATGTCCCCTCACAGTGCATTAACTCATGTTAACAGGCATGAATTTGGATTTGTAGAATTTGCAAATGTAGAACTACAGTATGATAAATAAATGTATTGTTCATAATTAATGTTAGTAAATACATTAAGGAAACCTTATTGTTAAGTGTGATTACTTAAGTTACAGTGACCCATGCATTTTTGTACAGATTTTTTTATATTTACATTTTATTTAATTATTTGTTGGAGACGGGCGGCACGGTGGCTCAGTGGTTAGCACTATCGTCTCACAGCACGAAGGTTGCTGGTTTGAGTCCTGGCTGGACCAGTTAGCATTTAATGTGTGGAGTTTGCATGTTATCCCCGTTGGTTTCCCCCACAGTGCGGTATAATTGAATTGAATAAACTAAATTGGCCATAAGCCCCTTTCACACATACAGACCCTTACGGAAAATTACCGGTAATTTTCCGGAAAGGTCTGCATGTGTGAACAGGCCCTTTTTGAAAAGTCGATCCGGCAATTTTCCGGTAAGAGAAGTTGTAACATTACCAGTAATTTGCCGGAATGCTGTGCAGAAGGAAAACTGCTGGAAAGAGCACGTTCACGATTAGAACACGCTGACGTCAGATATCTACTCCAGCTAATCAGCACAGACAGACGTATTCACATCCGCACTGTATATGACAATAAAAGCCTTGGAATACTTCTGCAGACACATTTAGCTGCTACGTTAGTCAGATAACGTTTCTGTGTTCCTTCTTAATGCCGACTGAGGAATAAATTATTGATAAATGCTTATGATAATGCGCTGTTAGTTTACCTTTAAGCTCTGCTTCAGTTGCTTGATGCATGTGCACGTAAAGCAGCCGGTGAGCACCAGCACACACACATATTATGTACATCTTGACATGCGAAAGTGTTTCTCCATATGTTTTCATCCAAGTTGTTCACAATACTTATCCATTCACAGAATTTGTAATGGAGTCAAATGTGTAAACTTTTAGCTGCGGTTCGCACTTCTGCCTTTGGATGTCTCTGGAACAAAAGCAGCTGCATGAATGCTAAAGCTTTAAATTAAAGTGAAACCATCAACTAAACATAAATAACATACAACTAAACACAAATATTTACAACAGCTCTATGTTTACAAATACAAGTGCAGCTGTTTAGAGGCCATTTCTGGTTAATGATGTCAGAATTTACCGGTATTTTGGAATGGATGTGTGAATGGTCTTTTCCGGAAAAATTCCAGAACGTTCTTGCCTGTGTGAACAGCTTTTTTTTTTTATTTAAGTCGTTCCGGTTATTTTCCAGATATTTCAGATATTTACCGGTATCACTGTGTGAAAGGGGCTATTGTGTATGAGTGTGTATGGGTGTGTACTGGGTTGTGGCTGGAAGGGCATCCACTGCGTAAAACATATGCCAGAATAGTTGGTGGTTCATTCCGCTGTGGCGACCTCTGAAATAGAGACTAAGCTGAAGGAAAATAAATGAATAAAAGAATGAATGTTGGAGCTGCGGTAATCAAAGGCTCATCCAAACTCTAGACAGATACTAGGCATTCTACTACTCTACTAAGTGTGCAAAACAACAACAACAGTCCTTGAATATGATTGGTAAAGTCTGGTCTTAAGACTTACAGTCACTGTTTGTGCCTCATCACATTTTTGACAGAATAGTGATACACCTGACAACAACTGGTCCAATTGACAGTGCCAAAACAATTCAAACAACGTGTGAACTGTGCAAACATGTTATGTATTAATAGAAAAAAATGCCATATTGTAAATTATGCAGACTTACTGTACTCCTGCATGTGATCACAGTTGTTTGTATTATGACCAGCCCTAGAGCTCATGATACATCAAAAACCTTACCTTTATAAAATGTTGCCAGATAACTTAAAATAAAATTCTGTATAAAACTAACATTCTTCTTTGCAGTACCTCTCAAGCTCTATCAGGTTGGATGGGAAGCGGCGGTATACAGCCATTTTCAGATCTCTCCAGAGATGTTCAATAGGATTTAGATCTGGGCTCTGGCTGGGCCACTCAAGGACATTCACCAAATTGTTGTGAAGCCACTCCATTGATATTTTGGCGGTGTGTTTTGGGTCATTGTCCTGCTGGAAGATGAACCGTCGCCCCAGTCTGAGGTCAAGAGCACTCTGAAGCAGGTTTTCATTCAGGATGTCTCTGTACATTGCTGCATTCATCTTTCCCTCTATCCTGACTAGTCTTCCAGTTCCTGCTGCTGAAAAACATCCCCACAGCATGCTGCCACCATCATGCTTCACTCTAGGGATGGTATTAGCCTGTTGATGAGCGGTGCCTGGTTTTCTCCAAATGTAAGGCCTGGCATTCACTCCAAAGAGTTCAATTTTAGTCTCATCAGACCAGAGAATTTTGTTTCTTAGGGTCTGAGAGTCCTTCAGATGCCTTTTAGCAAATTCCAGTTGGGGAGTGGGTTCCGTCTGGCCACTCTTCCATACAGGCCTGTTGGTGAATTGCTGCACAGATGGTTGTCCTTCTGTAAGCTTCTCCTCTCTCCAAAGAAGAACGCTGGAGCTCAGACAGAGTGACCATCGGGTTATTGAACACCTCCCTTCACCCCCAATCACTCAGCTTAGATGGCCGGCCAGCTCTAGGAAGAGTCCTGGTGGTTCCAAACATCAAAAATCAAAAGTGAAGTGCTATGAATACTTTCCGGATGCACTGTATGACCAGCCCTAGAGAACCTAATACATGGAAAACCTTACCTTAATAGTAATGTTGCTGGGCAACTTTGGGTAATAATGCAATCAATGGCCAACTAAAATGGCAAAAGGACACAAGACAACTAATTAAAACAACTGTATTCAGATTAGGGAAACACGATATTGGAAAATGTAGATTTTTCCCCCCTGCAATATATATTGCTATATAAATACAGTTTCACAACATGACTTAAATAGCTCTATTTGCAAAGTCATTACTTTAGCTTGATTGGGATTTGTATAGGAGTGAAATATAATTATAATTTATGTAATTAGTATATACATATCATAAACAAACTAGTCATAAATAAACACAATGGAGCAAACGTTAAAATGAAATAAACAGTGCTTTATGGGTTTCCAGGGGGTGTTTAACAGTATTTGGGTACAGAAATTGAATAATCAAATGTTTAAGAGCATTCCATAGTCTTCATCATTTAAATAATTATATATATATATAACATTTAAAATAATTATTATTATTTTTTAAAACTTTTTTATGCTCTTTATGTTCTCTTAAAATGCTTTAAACTCTTCAAATGTTCCCACAGACCTTAAAAACAAATGAAAATTTTTAACTTTCACTCTATAATTGTTCAATTCTGCAGTGTCTTTACAAACCTCTTGTGTTTTGACCTGTAGATTCTGGTCATCTATATTCATAACTCAACATTACATATCTTGCGATGTGACTATTGCGTACGTACACATTGCGATATCGATACTCAAGCGATATATTGTGCAGCCCTAATCCAGATACAATTTTGTTGCTCATTTTTAAGAGCAAAGCAGCCATGCATTGCTCAAAAAGTTTCCCAATGTATCATCAGCATTAGTCTTGTAACTGTAGGTGCCAACTAAATTGAAGTCATTGAATTATTCAAGCGATTCGTTCAATGATTCATTTAAGAGCAAAACATATAATTATCTTCACGAGTGATTTGTTCAATTATTCACAGAACCATTCAGAAAGAGTAAAACACTGTCTTAGAGATGCGCAATGGTCCGCTCTGCTGCGGCTTTGCTTGCTTTGCTTTCATTGGTGGAATAGACACAATATCTGTATGAACTTGTTAATAATTCATACAACTACTGATACAGACAATCTGAATAAAAAAAAAAAACACAACGTTCACAAATTCACACATCGGACAGTGATGCTTTCGGAATGAATGTTGTATATGCAGTGCACTGCGTTTACATTCATGAATTTTTCAGTGAGCGTTGGGAAACTGAAATGACGGCGCTCTCTCCATATGCACTGCTGACCTGACACACTTCTTCTGTTTGATCTATAGATCGCAGGCATCGTCCTGTCTCAGATCCTCATTTCTGAGATCCGATCCGTCATGTAGAGCGGCAGACGATCACCCGCAGAGCCAGGCAAACTGATGCTTTCATTCTGCAGCGACTGCCCCTTCCATTTCCCTCTGCCTCGGAGCCAGCTCTTATTTATTTTCTATCTCGCTTTCTGCTATTAGATTTAATAAAAAAGAAAAAAGTTTGTTTGTAAAGCATGTGAGGTTGTTTGGTATTTCCTCATTACTAATTCCCAAAGTCTGGAGGCACACTTGTAAGTTCATTTTTAATGCACACAGCTTTGAATAATCATGGTTATTGGTTGCAAGCCTGGATAGGAGAAAACAGTGCTCGGACTTGTGTAATACAAAATACACACTCGCCTTATTTTTATCTTGCAATTTTGCAACCGGATAAACAGATGCTATTGGAGATGTGAGTGTTCAGATCTTCACTGTTAAAAAATATCTGTTATTTAACAGATTCACAAGTGTTTTCCGTTTATTTACAGTTGTGAATTGCATTATGGGATGCTGATTTCTGCAATGTCAATGTTTGATGTTGAAAATTCAACACTACAGGTTAACAAATGTTTTTTTATTCACCTTTGTGTATTACTCCGCCCACACTAGAACAAATATTGCAGCTGTTGGACAACACAATGTACTTTTAAGGCTTTTTTAGGCCAGAATGTAGTTGTTTAGATTGCAACTATGCAATCATAATATTAATAATGACAGTGCCTATTTTAAATACTTATAATTTTTGAGATATAATTTTGGGTGGCTATCAGCCTGTCATACTGAGCAGAGCAAAGACAGTTGACGTTTCGCCACAAGAGGGCGATAGAGACTGCATAATAAGTCCATAAGGGAGAAAACTTTAGCATAAGTTTCAAACAACAGCTGATCAAATCATTATAAAACAGGTAAGTTACTTTCTAAGTCGATCTCTCTCTTTTGTATGTTGTAGTGCTGTATTTATACCATAGTGATCTGGTAGTGTTTGCTTTGCTTTGGCTTTTTCGGGGTTAATTATGATGATCTCCCGATTGCAACAGAGAAATACTGGCAAATCTCTGTAGACTGATGGCATCTATGCCATCCAGCCTTAAAATCTTAAAATGTCGGCAAAATCACCTGTTTTATCATGACTTTAGACATTACACTAGAGAATCATTCAAATCCTAGCTGTAAAGTGATGTTGGTGAATGAGCAACGGTTTCTGCTGTTCTGACGTCAGCTGCAGATGTGAATGAATGGCGGAAGAAAGTATTTTCTCAAATAAAAGAGTTTTTAGACTCTCTGTGTTTGATTTTCTTTTTTATATACACAATTATGCCATCGAACTCAAGTATAGACGCAATATCACACGAGTAGCAGTGTGATATGGCTGTATATCAGCACTGGTGAGACACTAAGGCACTCGGGCTGCAGCCTCAAGCCAATGAATGCCTCCCACCAGTGCCAATATACAGCCATATTGCACTGCTACTCGTGTGATATTGCACATTTAGGGGCCAATCAGACAGAACGCGCTTTTTACGTTGAGAGGCGCCTTTTTTGAATGATTTACTATAGGCCACGAATGTTTTGCATGTGGCTTATGCGCTCTGCGTGCCTCATGTTTTAACCACCTGCTGTGCCGTCCGCTTTTAGCCTTGCGCACTGTGCGCTTGCAGTTGAAAAAAAGTCTACGTCACTACGTCAGTCGCGTCTGTTTTATTCTCCAATCAAATGAAAGCAGAGGGGTTTCTGTTTCCGTTGAGGCCCCTTAAACACTTAAAAATGTTCATAAAAGTCACTTAAAAGTTGTTGGAAGAAAGATCATGTCCCATAATGCAATTCAAAAGCATAAAAATAAAAAAATACAACAAAACAGACCTACGGAAAACTGCCAATTTAAAGATATTTTATTACAGTGTTGTGCAATGCTAACTCATGGGCTGTGCTGTGCTTTCTGATCTGATGTCTGTGGTTAAATGTGTTAGCCTATAATTAAAGCAGCAGAGAACAGACTGTTTAGCGCACAGGGAATAGGGTCTGAATTTAAGCGTGCAAGGAGTGGGCTCGCTGGATCAGGCGGTCTGTGAGCGGGGAGTTTGGCCGCACTGCGTCTCTCTCCATCAGCATGCATCTAGAGACAAAAACACACAACACCTGCTTCCTCAGAAAGAGTCCAAGAAAATCCCTGCAGGAAGGCCAGGCTGTCTGAACGAGGGCTTTTAAAAATATTTGCGTTCACTTCTTCATTTTATGCGCAACCTGTGAAGAGCAGGTGGGAGTTTGCAATTTGGAAGACTTTCAGTTTATGGACATCGCATACTAATGAAAAGCAAGTTTTAGTCTGAATTACGCAGTAATACCTGGCATCCGTTGGCTGTGGGTATAAATAGCAGATCTTATCAACTGATATGGCAGTTCATCTTAGGTGCCCTCTAGACTTGTGCAGAAGTTTTAGTGGTTCACGCATGAAAATGTGCTGTCAACTGTGCACTTTCAATCTGTCGTGTGCCAAGCAGTTCAGTGAATGCAGAGAATTTTCAGATTTGTCTTTTTGAAGGGTATTTGGCTATGGGTTTTGATGTGTTGTTCATTTCAGTTAAAACAGTAATTCATTTGTACTATCTGCTTGGAAGGACATCCGTATTTATAAAACAGATTTGTTGATAAGGACTGGAAGACAAAAGTATTAATGTGCTTTTAAAATCTCAAAAGGCTTCTTGACTCTTAAAATGAACCCTAGCGACTCCTGTTGAGGGTCACAACTTGTCATTTTTCCCCAGTTAAAAAAACTACATTGAATGCAGCTATTACTATAACACTGCCAACCACTATTTATATACAGCGGAGAAAATAAGTATTGAACACGTCATGTTTTTTCCTGGGTATAATATTTCTAAAGGAGCTGTTAACATGGAATTGAACCAAATTTTGGCAAAAACCCAAACAATACAAACATAAAAATGAAACATACAAAAATAAAAAAAATCTAAACAATAAGTTGTGTGTAATAACAATGGAATTACACAAGAAGAAAGTACTGAACTTCTGAAATGTATTTAATGCTTATGTATATAAGGCTTTTTTGGTGATGGCAGCTTAAATGCGCCTCTCATATAGAAAATGAAGTCACATGCATTGCTCAGGTGTAATTGTTTCATAGACTTTAACATAGTGTAAAAATCTTGATGGTTCTGTGGGTCTTGATCAAATCAGATCTTTAATTTGTATTTTGTATTGGATTAAAGTCACATGATTGGCTGGGCCATTCTACAGCTTGATTTTCTTTCTCTGAAAGCATTTGAGAGTTTCCTTGGCTGTGTTTTGGATCATTGTCTTGCTGAAATGTCCACCCTGGTTTTAACTTCACCATCTTGCTAATGTAGATGTTGGACTGAAGCAGCTTATATTAATTTACGATGACAAAGGGTCAGCAGAGGGTTGCTGTAGAACTACTGAGATAGGTCAGCTGCTGTCTGGGCTTTCACTGCCTTTCTAAGCCTTCCTTTCTTCATGTGTTTAATACTTTTTTCCTGCGTTATTTTAGTTTATTAAGCGTAACTTAATTTGTAAACTAATCAAATTTGTTTTCATTGCATATTTGGATTTCTTTGGTTGTTACCAACATCCGGTGAAAATGTGAAGTAAACAGCAGCTTTAGAAATGTGTTTTCTGAGGTGTTGAATACTTATTTTCCCTGCTGTACAAGTCAGATTTTTTAACCCTCCTGCATTATTAGCCCCCTGTATATATTTTCTCCCAATTTATGTTAAATGAAAATAGTTTTTCAACATATTTCTAAACATAATAGTATTAATAACTTATTTATAACAACTGATTTCTTTAATCTTTGAGATGATGACGGAATATAATATTTTTACTAGCTCATTTTCAAGATACTAGTACTAAGCTTAAAGGGCAATTTAAAGGCTAACAAAGCCAAAAATTTTGATACATTTGGCATATAAATTACTTTATATTGAAACAATTAGCAAAGTAGAAGTGTTTTGTCCATAATTTACTCAAAGCTGGGATGAAATAAGCATTTTATTTAGATTGAATGAATTAATAATTGAATGAATTAATGAATAAATAAAGAAATAATTACATAATGTCCTGAGAGAAAATTATTTTTGTTCAAAATTGGTCTTGATAGCAACTTATTATTATTGTTATTATTATTATTTTATTATTATTATTAAACATTGATTTATGTTATATTTACATGAATAAAAATTTGAAATTGAAGGAAAATGTGCCGATAATTTATTTTCTTTTTTTTTGCCAAGACATTATCAATTTTGTCAGTCGATTTTTTATTTATTTATTTATTTATTTTAGAAAACATAAAATAAAAACTAATTCCTAACTCAGACAAATTATTACTGAATCCTATTTGATAGATTTGATCTCTTTGCTCCTTTCAAAATGCAGATCCTGCCAGGCTTATGAAAACTCAACATGCTCTCAGTAAGGCCCAATCCCAATTCTATTTTTGTACCCCTACACCTTGGCCCTTACAACCGAAGGTTAAGGGGAAGGACTTCAAAATTTCCCTCTAAGGATTAGGACAGCACTACAGCACCTGCACACGTCATCATATGTCCTCGCGATCTCTTGCTTCATATGAGATCAGACTATCGTGACTGCTGTAGTTATTCCAGTTGTGTTGTTTTTTGGTATTTATCTTCAGGAGATCACTGAAGGCATATATTATGTCATCATAACGATCCAATGTGGCAATAAGATCGCAACAGTACTGTGCATTTACACAATGGCCATATTCATCATGTAAACACACCAAAAACAACATTAACATTATAGCAGACACTGTAAAAACGAGGGGTAGGGGTAACGGGAAGGGCTAAGGGATAGAATTGAGATTGGGCCTAAAATTCAACACAGCAAATGATAATAATTCTGAGTCATTCTGCGCCATCAACAAAGCTTGAGCATTAAGCTTTTAACACTTCAGTGCAGCACAAAACCACAAAAGACTGCAAATGAGTTCTGTGAAAACCACTCTCCGCTTACACATTGTCAATAACACAACGTTTACCTGGCCAATTGTTGGTGTTCTTTGTCTCCTGACTTCATGGCGGCGTGAATGAGGAGCTGACTGAAAACGTCTCTCTGCAGAAGAGTGGAGGAGGAGGCTGTTTTAGATTGTAAATGCTGCTTTATGCTCATACAGACTGTAATGAAGCGGTGACAGACCTGCGCGTCACTGCCTCCGATCTCCACAAAGCTCTGTCTGATGGGCTTCAGCAGCTCCACGGCCTGCCTGTAGTTCCTCTGCTCAAACTCCAGCAGAGCCTGACACATGGGCAGACCCACGCGCTCCGCTATTTGCAGCTGACGGTTCTCTGCTGGATCTCTGGTGGACACACACAAACACACACACACTTCAGCAGCATGCACATTACAGACAATTTGACTTCATTTGGTAGAGCCCCTGGTCACTTTATATTATTCTGGATGAGAGAAACATCAGCATAAGTGTAATTTAGTATGATTTTGTCACAAACAAACAAATAAAATAAAATAAAATAAAATAAATAAAATAAAATAAAATAAAATAAAATAAAATAAAATAAATATATATAAAGTGTCCATACGGTCCTAGAAAACCCATGTAATTTTGACAAGGCATTTTCCAGGCCTGGAAAGTTTTGGAAAAACAAATAAACTCAAAATGTTTTGGAAAAGTCATGGAAAAATTTGGTTAACAAATGTCCGTGTGCTTGAATATATTTGAGGTTATAATACTGAGTAAATTTCCAAATACAATTGCACGGTTCATCTCTTCACGTGATGTTTGCTGTGTGGGGTAAAAAAGCAACTCGCATTCAGTGTAATTCAAGCTGCTATTTGAGTGTTGTGTCCAAAAACAATCTCTAACTACAGTGTAAGATACTAAAAGCTTATTTCTATTGTTCTTATAAGTCTTATAAAAACACAAGCCAACATTTCTAAAATATTTTCACACAGACACCAAGATACTTACTAAAAATGATTTTACAGATGTAAATATAAACAATTGATTGTCATATTTTTTGACATGCTGAAATAAATTTGAAGATGTATTTGTTCTTAGTGACCATGTGTATGTAGACATGTAGAAACATTTGGTCATGAATATTTACCAGAAAGTTTTGGAAAAGTCCTGGAATTTTTGTAAAAATGTGTATAAATATTAATATACACTACCAAAATGTTTTCAAAAGTCAAAAGTTTTTTTACATGCATTTTTATTTCTCTTTGCTATTGGGGCTTATTAGAACCTAATTAGAATAAAAATCTAGGTTTCATCTTTTGATATGATGTACTTTTAGAGAAAAATTATGTCCAAATATGTGGACTCGTGGTCCGAATTTACGTAAAACACTTTTTCCTGAATGTTTTTTAATGCATATATAACATAGAATTTTTTTTTTTACTTGCTTTGACTATTAGAGTAAAAAACAGTTTTTCCCCATTTTGGACAGTTAAAAATAGGGTTTGGAACCCTCATATGACACTGTATGTCTGTAACAAAATATAAAACGTTCAAAGTATTTTAAATAGCCACTTAAGAGCTAAAATGTGCTGTCCGCGTATGTGGACACTCAAGCCCTAGGAGGTCATATGTTTAAAAATAAGCTTCTCCTGCTCACCAAGGCTGCATTTATTTGATTAAAAATACAGTACAAATTGTAAAATTGTGAAATGTTACTGCACTATAAAATAACTGCTCAAAAGTAGTTTATAATTTAATTTAATATACACTACCGGTCAAAAGGTTGGGGTCAGTTTTTTAATAATAATAATAATAATAATAATAATAATTTATTCCAGTGATTTTAAAGGTGAATATTCAGCTTCATTACTCCAGTCTTCAGAGTCACATGATCCTTCAGAAATCACTCTAATATTAATTATTATTATTATTATTATTATTATTATTATTATTATTAATAATATTGACTGGAGTAATAATTTCATTTGAAACTACATACAATAAAAAAGCAGTTATTTAAAATTGTAACAAAAATTTTTACAATTTTCTTTACATTTAACAAATGCCACCTTAATGAACAGAATCACTTACTTAAAAAAAACTGACCCCAAACTTTTGACCGGTAGTGTATATGACAATAAAAATAAATGTATATTGTAATACATTTACAAATATAAATAGAATATAACACTTAAAACATTATTTGTATATATCATTTGTATAAGCAATAAGAGTATTGAGGACTCATGAAAAAAGTGAAAATTCAATCAATATATAATTGCTACTATTATTATATGACATATATGTCATATTAAAATCTGTTTGATAATTTGTAGTTTTGATTAGATTTTTATTGTTAAAAAACAGATATTAATGGCAATAATAATGGCAACAATAATAAAAATGATTATTATTGGTATTAATAGTTAAAATCTTATATTTTATCTAATAATCTTATATATCTACATATTGATTTAAATTGTAAATACAGATTTATATGGTTACATTATGTTCCGAAAACTTAGAAATCTGCTTAGATTTGATATTTTCATTTCAGTTAACATCAAAAAATTAAACGGTAGTAGTAATAATAATAATACTATTTTTATTATCATTATATTCAATTTACAGAATATTTAGAAATTATATAAATATTAAAATATTTATGTCTCTTTAAAAAAAATCAAAAATATTTTATACCATCAATAGACTCAAATAATGGGTAGAAATAAAATACAGAAACTTTTACACACCCAATGTTTTTCACTGTATCAACTAAGCTTGAAAACTTGGCTTAAATAACTGATTGAAATATGCATTTGTTTTTCTTCTTTAGTGTAAAATTGCCTCCAAAAGCCTCAAAAAGTCAGTGGGTAACAAAAAACATTCTGCTCTTTGAGAAAACACTGCTTTCTTTGAACAGATGCTGTGCTGAAAATACAGCTCCCAGAGGATTCCTTTCCATCATGTTATCTTATAAAACACAGCATGCTGACAAGAAATGATTTTTTTTGTTCTTGGTTATACTTTCAATACACTCTGTACTCCTTCTGTACAACCTTCACTGGACATTTGTTTAGCCCGCTATGACAAATATAGATATGCATGAGGCGCATTAACCTTAAAGGGGGCATATCATGACAATCTGACTCTTTCTGTGTTTAAGTGTTGTTATCTGGTGGCCGTTGCATCTACCAACCCAGCAAACATGATAAAGGACAACCCAGTAAGTCTTTTTCTGCAAGCACACAGAGAAACAAGCAGATTTAGCCATAGAAAATGGATCTTATTATACAGGGTGAGCCATTTATATGGATACACCTTGATAAAATGGAATGGTTGGTGATATTAACGTCCTGTTTGTGGCACATTAGTATATTTGAGGGGGCTCATGAAAGAATAAAGCTACGTTAAAACCAAGAACACCATTGTTTTTCTTGTGAACTTCACAGTAAGTTTGATGTGTCACATGACCCTATTGAAAAAACAAAAGTTGGATCCAAGATCCGCTGTAGCAGTTCACCCTTTACCTACACAGTCAGGTCAATGGTGTTTCTTGAAGAAAGGATTAACAACTTCATACCCAAAATATGTGTTCAAACGTCATTTCTGAATGTGTTTGTTAGCATGATGTACGGCTAATAAGACTAATGTTAACATTGTCTCTGACTGTTTTAACAAGGAGACAAGAACTATGTTGTTAGATTAATCCCAAGAGCACTCATCACTAGTGTAAATGCAGGTTTATTATAGACTTCTGACTTGTTTTTGGGTTTTCTGCACAGATAAGACAACTGTACTAATAATATAATGATTATTTGATTACTAGCATGCTAGTCAATAAGTTTAAATCACGTTTACTCCATATTTTAATTCACTAAGTAAGGGAGAATCAACAGATTGCTGTGTCTTAATGGACTTTAAATGCACAATTCAGTGGCAAACAACCGACTGACATTAAACGACAAGACGTTGATTATTGCGCTTATTTTCAAGCGCACAGTTAAAACTATTTGTTTATCTTTACCAATATTTTACCAATTTTTGTTGTCAGTTAGGTCTGACAGCTCTGCTTTGAATCAGACAGAGAAGGACAGCTCATGAGAAAGATCATGTGTGTGCATATAAATGGCACGGGCATATCTAATAGCTCATAGTAACCTAGGTTAGCTACCTTTTCACATGTATTTATGAGCATATTGAGTTGGTTGATCCTATCAGCTGCCTGTTGAAATTCATGTTGGTATTGTCGAGATTACACAGATGCATAAATTCTCTAATAACTGTCACAGAGTTACTATGATTACTACTATGATTACTACTAATGTTTGCGAATAGTGCCTTTATTTTAAACTGTGATCAAAACTGACTACCTGAGCAATTGATAATTGTCGTGAATTGAGAATTTCAAGAGACCATGAAATAAACATTCATAAACATCCTGTGATGATGTGTTTTTGCTCGCACACAAATATGGGTAAATTTGACAAGCTAAAATAAGGGATTTGAGGGGTGTTTTGAGATGAAGCTTAACAGATACATTCTGGGGACACCAGAGATTTATTTGATATTTTACGAACAAGGGCATAATATCTCCCCTTAAACCCTTGTGTACTGTTCAAATGGACTACACTTTCGTTATGTTGGTGGCTATTTTTGCCCCATTAACTTCCATTGTAATGATATTTTTTGATTGCAAAGACATGACACCAAATAATCATGCATTCTTGATGGTTATTGTTTTTCCCTGTGGGGAAGAGGTACAACTTTTTTTTACTGTTGGTCGTCAGTTGGCAGCATGAAACCTTTAGATAGGCCTGTGCAAAAAAAGTTTCCGCTTTTTATATAGAGTTCTATGGAGTGTGCAAAACTATGTTCTGAGAGCTGGGCTTGTTTCTTATTTTCTCAAACATATCAAGGTAAGTGCGCAAAGGTCTCTCTCAAACTCGCATACCAAACACTCCAAAGCCATAAACTAAGCTTTTTTTGCACTGCAACTGATGATCAACAGTAAAAATGTAAAATTTTACCTCTTTTCAACAGGGAAAACCAGCAACAATCAAGAATGCATGATTATTTGGTTTCATGGCTTTGCAATTAAAAAAATGCCACTATAATAGAAGTCAATGAGGCAAAAACCGCCACCAACATAACACAAGGGTAGTCAATTTGCCCAGAGTGTACTATTGAACTTTTTTAACATTTTCAATATGAAGCCAGATCAGTCTTCAAAATAATACATTTACAAAATAAAATTCATACATCCATGACACAAATCAAAAATACACAAATCCAATTTGTAAATTCAGAAGATGCTTCAAAAATCCAATTCGTAATTTCAAAAACACAATTTAAAATCGTCAATTCAGAACACAGTTCATAAATGCACAAATCCAATTCATAAATTCAAAACGTGATTCATAAATGCACAAATCCAATTCATAAATTCAAAACGTGATTCATAAATGCACAAATCCAATTCATAAATTCAAAACGTGATTCATAAATGCACAAACCCAATTCGTTAATTCAAAACGTGATTCATAAATGCACAAACCCAATTCGTAAATTCAAAACGTGATTCATAAATGCACAAACCCAATTCGTAAATTTAAAACGTGATTCATAAATGCACAAACCCAATTCGTAAATTCAAAACGTGATTCATAAATGCACAAACCCAATTCGTAAATTCAAAATGTGATTCATAAATGCACAAATCCAATTCATAAATTCAAAACCTGATTCATAAATGCACAAATCCAATTCATAAATTCAAAACGTGATTCATAAATGCACAAACCCAATTTGTAAATTCAAAACGTGATTCATAAATGCACAAACCCAATTCGTAAATTCAAAACGTGATTCATAAATGCACGAACCCAATTTGTAAATACAAAATGTGATTCATAAATGCACGAACCCAATTCGTAAATTCAAAATGTGATTCATAAATGCACAAATCCAATTCGTAAATACAAAACGTGATTCATAAATGCACAAATCCAGTTCGTAAATTCAAAACGTGATTCATAAATGCACAAATCCAATTCATAAATTCAAAACGTGATTCATAAATGCACAAATCCAGTTCGTAAATTAAAAACGTGATTCATAAATGCAGAAATCCAATTCGTAAATTCAAAACGTGATTCATAAATGCACAAATCCAATTCGTAAATTCAAAACGTGATTCATAAATGCACAAATTCAATTCGTAAATTCAAAACGTGATTCATAAATACACAAATCCAATTCGTAAATACAAAACGTGATTCATAAATGCACAAATCCAATTCGTAAATTCAAAAAGTGATTCATAAATGCACAAATCCAATTCGTAAATTCAAAACGTGATTCATAAATGCTCAAATCCAATTCGTAAATACAAAACGTTTTTCATAAATGCACAAATCCAATTCGTAAATTCAAAACGTGATTCATAAATGCACAAATCTAATTCGTAAATTCAAAACGTGATTCATAAATGCACAAATCCAATTCGTAAATACAAAACGTGATTCATAAATGCACAAATCCAATTCGTAAATACAAAACGTGATTCATAAATGCACAAATCCAATTCGTAAATTCAAAACGTGATTCATAAATGCACAAATCCAATTCGTAAATTCAAAACGTGATTCATAAATGCACAAATCCAATTCATAAATTCAAAACGTGATTCATAAATGCACAAATCCAGTTCGTAAATTAAAAACGTGATTCATAAATGCAGAAATCCAATTCGTAAATTCAAAACGTGATTCATAAATGCACAAATCCAATTCGTAAAATCAAAACGTGATTCATAAATGCACAAATTCAATTCGTAAATTCAAAACGTGATTCATAAATGCACAAATCCAATTCGTAAATACAAAACGTGATTCATAAATGCACAAATCCAATTCGTAAATTCAAAAAGTGATTCATAAATGCACAAATCCAATTCGTAAATTCAAAACGTGATTCATAAATGCTCAAATCCAATTCGTAAATACAAAACGTTTTTCATAAATGCACAAATCCAATTCGTAAATTCAAAACGTGATTCATAAATGCACAAATCTAATTCGTAAATTCAAAACGTGATTCATAAATGCACAAATCCAATTCGTAAATACAAAACGTGATTCATAAATGCACAAATCCAATTCGTAAATACAAAACGTGATTCATAAATGCACAAATCCAATTCGTAAATTCAAAACGTGATTCATAAATGCTCTAATCCAATTCGTAAATACAAAACGTAATTCATAAATGCACAAATCCAATTCGTAAATACAAAACATGATTCATAAATGCACAAATCAAATTCGTAAATTCAAAACGTGATTCATAAATGCTCAAATCCAATTCGTAAATTCAAAATGTGATTCATAAATGCACAAATCCAATTCGTAAATTCAAAACGTGATTCATAAATGCTCAAATCCAATTCGTAAATTCAAAACATGATTCATAAATGCACAAATCCAATTCGTAAATTCAAAACGTGATTCATAAATGCACAAATCCAATTCATAAATTCAAAACGTGATTCATAAATGCACAAATCCAATTCGTAAATTCAAAACGTGATTCATAAATGCACAAATCCAATTCGTAAATTCAAAACGTGATTCATAAATGCACAAATCCAATTCGTAAATTCAAAACGTGATTCATAAATGCACAAATCCAATCCAATAAATTCAAAACGTGATTCATAAATACACAAATCCAATTTGTAAATTCAAAACACGATGCAAAAATACACACAAATCCAATTTGCAATTTCAAAACGTGATTCATAAATGCACAAATCCAATTTTTAAACTCAAAACAGGATGACGATTGACGATTTTTACTTATGAATTCATGAATAGTGTGTTGTACTTATGAATCGTGTTTTGATTTTACAAATTGAATTTTGTAACCATCAATTTATTTTGTAAATGTAGTATTTTTTAGAGTGATCTGGCTCCATATTTCAAAGCATTTTCCCAAAATGTGTCTCAAAAGATGTGTCACCAAAAATCATTCCATTTGCTGAAACACAGAGAATGTTGTGGCCAAAATAAGACTCAAAATCACCCCAGAGTGAATGAAAACTTTTGTGGAACAGCACATAAGGCTTAAGAATGCTAGTTTTCCCCAGAGCAGGAGAACGTCTAAAGAAATCACATACGGAAAGCCTGAAGACACTCTACAATTGTATACAGCTCTAGAAGCTGTCTATGCTGTCGTCTCCTGAGTGGCTTATGTAATGTGTGCTCACTTAGCCAGTTCCTGCAGGCTCTCCAGCAGGCGCTGAGTGGTGCCCGTGTCTTTGCTGCCCAGTGAAACCATGAGGAAGTGCAGGTCATTGAAGAGCAATGTGTGGTCCTCTGAATGGGGCTGGGTGACCTGGAGCAGCTCCCGGTATCGCTCCTTCACGCTCACACCTGCAGGAAAACACAGAAACACACAAAAACAAATTTGCACCACTTTTGTCCATTCAGCACATAAATGTATGCATTAAAGGGGCACCAAAACACATTTTTTGAGATGTTGACCGTCATATTCATGTGCCACATTGCTAAAAACACTATTAGGACACACACATTTAGCTAACAAGTGAAAATTGTGACATTGGTCATTAGCTGAGTTGGGTGTAATGTGTTACTGTATTCTTTTTTGGAGTAATGCAGTACTGTAATGAATTACATTTTAAACTAGTGTGATTACAGTTAAAGTCAACACAATTGCATTACTTACGTGACATTATTTTTTTGTGGAAGTAAAAAATGCTTCTTTTAAATTTAGTTTTCCTCTGCAACTTCAGTTAATCAGCATACGCTTTTAAATAGCTGGAGAACGTGAGCTGAAATGGCTGCTTTCGAGAGTGGTTGCTTCTTCAAATGGAAATACAAACATTACATTGATTTCACTGAGCGTAAAAACAAAAATATTATTCTGAAATTCAGTCTCTAAAGAACTTTCGACTGCTTTTAGCTCAACCAGCAACTTGTTCAAGCACTTGAACATAAAGCATTCTACATAATACTCGTCACCAAGGAGGACACCGGCACCCAAACACACAGTGGCCCAACTCAGCCTAAACTG
Organism: Danio aesculapii; assembly: GCF_903798145.1. Taxonomy (NCBI): domain Eukaryota; kingdom Metazoa; phylum Chordata; class Actinopteri; order Cypriniformes; family Danionidae; genus Danio; species Danio aesculapii. Next base: position 37,536,575 of record NC_079452.1, on the reverse strand, counting down.
GATTTTTGTCTAGGATCGGGATTGAAGTTATCTTCTGAATGTGAAGAGAAGTGTAACTGCTTATGGGGCCATTCAAATATCGCATCCTTTGCATGCATGTCTATATTGGGAGCGCATATTGCATGCGCTCGCATTTCCGAGGTGCACTCAGTTGAAAACAGCGAGTCACGTGACAAAAACTGACCAATCAGCTTCATACTTTGGAATATGTACGTTTAGGTTGACTAAATTCCTCAGACAAACACAGAACATCCAAACACTGTGGTGCTTTTTGGTTACAGTGGTTACAGGTATCCAGATTTTTTCTTTTCTATTAAAAAAAGAAAAAAAAAAACAGGTCTGAAGCCAGTGAATGATGAGAGAATTTTAAGTTTTGGGCGAACTCTTTTAGTCTTTTGAATAGGTCAAGCTGCTGTGATCAACCTATTGTAATCTTTTTGAGTGAATATTAAATTATTAAAAGAGCTGCAGTTTATTTTGTATTTTTATAGGTATACTTTATTTGTTTTAAAAGTAACGTTAAAGCAATCAGTGATCTGATTACGTTTACATAAAGTAATCAGTCATTTGTAAATTTTACTTTTTTTAAGTAACTTACCCACCACTGGTCATTAGAAATCAGTTATTAAAATTTGTTTATTAAAAATTTTAAACAAATTATGTTTAAAAATGTGTTGAAAAAAAATCTCTCTATTAAACAACACTTGGGAACTATTTTTAAAAGAATTCAAATTTTACAGAAAAAACTGAATTTCGGCTGAACATCCAACTGTAAACCACTGCATCTTGGGGATTCCTGCTTTATTCTAAATCATGCCTACTGGCAGCCACATCAGCCAGATGGATAGAGATGCTTCAGTGACTGCTGCCAGTTTCTCTCCAGGTTTCTACTCTATTCATTGTCTTTTGTGTGCATGTGAACACAGGATCGTTTGTTTTCATGTATTGAGTTCAAATGTAGTCTGTCCTGTGAATTAGCATAGCACAGTAAAAAACAAACAAACATAAAAACATTTGAGCATGTAGAGCTGTAGAGTTTGCAGAGTCAGGAGTTATTTTTTTGCATGCTTGCAAACTACAGAGAAATCTAAATTATTAACACAGTACATAACAGTAATATATTCCTAAATAAACACCACTGCATATTCTGTGAATGCAAAATATTGAGGATATTTTCTTGTTTTAAGCATGTCTAATTAAAGACATTCACTTAATAATTTTGAAATTGTATTAATTATATACTAATATAACATCTGTGCTCTATTTCATTTTATTTAATTTAAAAGTATAAAGTCAAATTAATTTAGTTCTCTGATCCACCGTAAAAGTCATACGCCATAATATGTACTATTCATACTATGCAATTCGGGTCTCTGTTTCATGATTTTATAATTGTAACAATTACTAACTACACCTAATTAAAAATAAAATAACCCCCAGAGCTCCACCCTGTCGACTCGAGGTCGGGGACAGTACCTCTGGACTGGGCAACTGGAGTGGTGGCTCCCATTTTTAAGAAGGGGGACCGGAGGGTGTGCTCCAACTATAGGGGATCACACTCCTCAGCATCCCCGGGAAAGTCTACGCCAGGGTACTGGAGAGGAGGATCCAGCCGATGGTTGAAACTAGGATCCAGGAGGAACAATGCGGTTTTCATCCAGGCCGTGGTACACTGGACCAGCTCTATACCCTCACCTGGGTGCTCGAGGGTTCATGGGAGTATGCCCAACCAGTCCACATGTGTTTTGTGGACTTGGAGAAGGCATTCGACCGTGTCCCTCATGGCATTCTCTTGAAGGTGCTCTGGGAGTATGGGGTCAGAGGCGCTCTGTTCATACAGGGACGAGACAACCCTTAACAGAGTAGGAGTTTAGTTTGCATTGCCGGTATTAAGTCAGACTTGTTTCCAGTGCATGTTGGGCTCCAGCAGGGCTGCCCCTTGTCACCAATTCTGTTCATAATTCTTATGGACAGAATATCTATGTGCAGCCTTGGGCTGGAGGGTGTCTGGTTCAGGGACCACAGGATTTCATCTCTGTTATTTGCAGACAATGTTGTTCTGCTGGCTTCATCGAACATGGACTTCAGCATGCTCTGGGGTGATGTGCTGCCGAGTGTGACGCGGCTGGGATGACAATCAGCACCTCCAAGTCCGAGGCTATTGTGCTCCACTGCAGAAGGATGGTTTGCCATCTCCAGATTGGAGGAGAGTCCTTACCCCAGGTGGAGGAGTTCAAGAATCTTGGGGTTTTGCTCACGAGTGAGGGAAGGATAGAACATGAGATTGACAGGCAGATTGACTGGGGTTCTCTCCTAAGACAGCCCCCACGACACAGCCCCGGAAAAGCAGATGAAAATGAATGCATGAATGAATGAATGAAATCCATTAACATCTGATCAAAGATATTAGGTTTGTTACTATTTCTGTAAACCCCAGGCATCTGCCACGTTCACTAGTTTACCTAAAACAACTTGTCTTTACTAGGATAAAAATCAGCTTAAAAATGTCCTTTCTGTATAATTCTATAATGTTTCAATAAAGTTGTCCCAATGTAACATACAGTGGGAAAAATGCTTTTTAAAAACTAACTATACTTTCAGTTAAACCCCTAAAGATATCTTTGAAAGCAGCTCATGATGTCCTGTTCTTCAACTGTGCTAAATAAAGCAGGAAATAGAGCAAGAGCAGTTTTTTGTAAAGCAAGTAATTTTTCAAACCACTTCACCCTAAAAATCAAGACCGGAAAGCTTGAACTCTTCTTGATCTTCCATTTATCTTCGCTGAGGAATGTCAGCAATCCTCATGTCCCAGAGGAGGAAATATCTCCTAGATCACCTACTGAACAATAAAGATTGTACTATAAAGTCTCCTCATGCGACTGCATGATCTTTAAAGAAAAATAAAGACAAACAAAGAACTTTTAATGGAACTTAGCAGCAAAACTAATTTCAGTTATCAGAAATAATGGTGTGGGGATGGAGAATAGAGAATAATTTCCTATTTTAATGTCACTACTTAGTCCTATTTGAGTGTAAAAGAGCAATTTTAAAGGAACACTCCACTTTTTGAAAATAGGCTCATTTTACAACTCCCCACAAACAGTTAAACAGTTTTACCATTTTAAAATCAATTTATGGTAGGTTTTAGCTTAGCTTAGCATAGGTCATTGAATGTGATTAGACCATTAGCATCTTGGGGTTTGATAAAAAAAAAAGAGTTTTGATAGTTTCTCTATTTGTAGCTTGATCTTTCTGTAGTTACATTGTGTTCTAAAACATGCCATGAAAATAAAAATTAGCCATTTTATATTATGATATGCTTTCATTCCAGCATAATTGTCAAGGAACTAATGTAATATTATTAAGCCTGCTGCTGTCAAGACATACCAGGAAAGTTACTGATTATGTACTGTAGTACTGTAGTCATATCAACCTAGAAAATATCAACTTTTAATTGTCTATCTCTTGTAATACATGAAGTAACTTCAGAAAAATCAAGCTTTAATAAAAAAAAAAAATTGAATCTCTTAGGTCATTTTTGAGCGGGATGCTAACGGTCTAATCCTATTCAATGATCTATGCTAAGATAAGCTAAAAGTGCTCATGCATGACCCAAAGACCAGCAGAATGGATTAAAAAAAAAATGTAAAACTCAACTGTTTATTTGTAAATTTGTAAAATGAGAATATTTCAATATAGTGGAGTATTCCTTTAAGGACAAAACCCTGATCAAAATCAAACACATTCAGATTCCTGTAAGTGATTAGTGTAAATCTGGGATGCGTTCCCCAAACAATGACGTAACCCGTAGCTTAACTATCATAGTATGGTGCATCGTTAGGGAAAAGAACGATGTAGTGATGAGTGTTTCCCCAAAACCGTAGTTGCTTTGTCGCAGATCCATCGTTTAAACCACATTAGTTATAACGTAAAAAGTCCATAATGACACTCTAAACGGGGTGGAGTAACAACTTCTTTAGGAAAAAAAAACATAATTTTTTTGAGCAATTTAAATTTTCAAAAGAGCAATTTATCGGAACCACTCTACTTTTTGAAAATATGCTCATTTTACAACAAATTTATATTGTTTTACACACATACGCATTTAAAACAATCCAGTATTAGTGAGCAACTTTAATTTTAGCAATTTTCATTTTTAAAAGAGCAATTTAATGGAACCACTCCACTTTTTGACAATAGGCTCACTTTACAACAAATTTATATTGTTTTACACACATACACGCATTTAAAACAATCCAATATTAGTTTTGATAAAAACATGCACTCGTTTTCCATATTAATTGAAATGTATATAAACATGACACATAGGGCCAATGTTTCCTTTACAAAAACTATGGAGAATATACCATATTCTATTCTAAAACATAAAATCACATAGCTAACATGTATTATAATCTCATATATAAATCATATAAATCGTTAGGCAGATGGTTGTAATTTACAGTAGGAAATTTATTAAGAAAATAAAAATTTCCTTCATAATATTAATTATTATTAATTCATTGTTGTTAATATTATTATTATTATTATTAATTCATTGTTATTATTATTAAGTGGGATATTGTTTGTTTATTTATTTTTCTAAAAAGTCTACTTTTACAATTTGACATTCAAACCAATGCAGAAATGTTCTAACCAACAGGCCCACGTCATATACAGTACAGATACATTTCTTATTAAATAACCTACTATAAATTAAAAGCATTAACATATTCTATATATTTTTGTTTCCACAAGCTTTGGAGACGCAACATAAATTCCGTTTTTAAATAATAAGTCATCTATAGCTTTTGTCTTGAGCCACGGCTGCGTTCAAAATGGCATACTGTAAATGTTTTTAAAGTGCATTAAGATGGAAGTGCAATTGTCAATATGAAGATCGCTAAAACTAAACTGAAAAAAAACAATTAAATTACACCTAAGAGAGATGACTTTAATGCTTTTTTCTTTTATCATTCCAAGTTTAAATGTTGGAACGTTGGAAAGGAATAGGGCATAGGTGGGATAACTGGGAATAGAACACAGCCAGGAACTATGCTTCTAACTACAGCTCTAGAGGTGTAGTTGCAAGCATACAAGTTTTTGCAACGCAGTTTGCGAATGTTTATTGGAACGACAGATTTGAGAAATGTCAAATCAGCGAAATATGTTTGTAACGACGCAACTTGCAACCTTAGTTGGCTAACCATGGTTTTCGGAAATGCACCCCTGGTTGGAATTTCTTCAATTGTCTGATAAACTTAATTTAACTGGCAGCCTGATTTTCCAGCCTGATCTTACAAGGAAACTTAACTATTTTACATTTTGTCAGTTTAGTGGTTAATTTGTACAAATTCATTTGAGTTCAGTCGTATGAAAATGTACGATTTAAAAAGGCGTGACACCAAACCCCGCCCCTACACCCAACCATCATTGGGGATGAGCAAATGAGATCATACGAATACATACAAATTAGTCACTAAATCAAAAACTTATGAATTGCGATAGTGTCGAATTTTCCAGTTTCTCTGATTTGCAAGACGATGATCTATTATAAAGTGACTAAAACCCTCCGACAGAAGGATCTCCACATGAAGGGCAAAGGGATGAAACCTTCAGCCAAAGCAAGACAAGAGAAGCTGGAAGTTTCAAATCTGTGATTTCTAGAATATTGCAACTTCACTATAGTCAATAACTCATTCAAGTCCTCCAAACTGTCTGGTTGTCGATGAAAGACAAATGCACAAAAGGACATGTCAATAGGCAATCTCAGTGGGCAATCGGTGCAATACTGCAGCTGGAATTGCACTCCGCTTCAGCTCTGAATGGAGTAAGCATCTGTCTCGTATACAGCGTGTCTCTGCATTTAAGAGAATTAAAGTCATTCAAAACAATGGTCTGTACACTTCCTACTAATTTAACCATCAGAAACTTTAGATGTAATCTCTCCTTGTGCTGTTCTTGATGTGTTTTCCACAAAATAAAGATGTTTTGGTCACACTTTATTGTGATGGTCCGTTTGTTACATTGCATTAACATGTCAACTAAATCTCATTAGATTATAAGTAGACTGTTAGGGTGTTAAAGGGTGTTAACATGTACTTGGAAAGTTTCTTATAGTCAGTTAAATGTCTGTTGAAGGAGCAGTATCATCAGATATTAAGCAGACAGTCTACTAATACTCAAATGGACCATCAAAATAAAGTGTTACTGATTTTTTTTGTTGAAGGAAATTGCTTATTTTGAAATACTCTGTTCTACTAGTATACTAAACCACAACTTAAATCCCTTCAACTTCTAAATGATGAAAATCACATTATTTCTGAAAAAAAGGCTTTATAAATTGTTCTCCAAGTTTGACCTCCACTTTATATACAGGAATATAGCTTTATATTTGATTGTACGCAATGCACATACTTTAAGGCCTTTTTTAAGGCCTGATGAAAAAAGACATATTTAGCAAGACTTGTTTAGATGACAGACACGGCCTCCCTCATTTCACATGCATAATTTCAAATGAAAAACTGGACAAAATAAATGTACACAAACCTATTTTTTACTACAAAAACTGTAGCATTTAACTTAGCTTTAACCTTTAGCTTACCTTAGGTCATTGAATTGGATTAGACCATTAGCTTTGACCATTAGCTTAAACCATAGCTTAGCAAACCTGCTTTTTTACTACAAAAAATGTAGCCGTTAACCTTTTCCTCTACTAGCTTATTTTGTCCAAAGTAAAATCATTTATGTGAATACGAATTGTATTAACTGCATTATTTTATTTGAATCTAGGCTGATTGCCTACACTCTTAAAAAATAAAGGTACACAAGCTGTCACTGGGGCGGTACCTTATCAAAAGGTACACATTTGTACTTAAAGAGTCCATATTGGTACCTCAAAGGTACACATTAGTACCTAAAATGTACAAAAGTGTTCCTGTTAAATTTTTAGGTACTAATCAAGCGGCAACCTCCCGCTCTCCCTCGGGAAGCCAATACGGAAGTAACTGAAACTGCAATTCATCAAAATTCCGCTAGTCCTGGCTCCATAATAGAGCAAATTTCATTTGAGCCCACTGTTAGAATGGCCAACTTTACAGCAGAAAAAAAGGTGTTTACAGCCTGGTACAAAGAACGATTTTGGTTCATATAGCTATTATTACCCTCCATGACAACTGTGAGGGGGTGAATTTTTTTATAACTCATCCATTTCCTTTATATTAGGTTATATTAAGTTTGCATAATTAAGGGCGTGGCCACTTGAGTGACAGCTAGGTCTCGCTGGTTGCCGTCACTTCACCTCAGCTGAATCCGGCAGATTAACCACTGATCTCGGTATATTCATCATATTTTTGTTTTGTTTTATGTGGCTTTACACAGTCAGCTGCCTTTTGGACTTATTTCTTACAATTTTCAGATGATATGGGATGCTGTGTGCACTTAATTGTGCTCACAAACCATTCATGTGGCCTCGTTTCCCATGTGAGTAAAGTTATATACTTATACACCATCTCTATAAATGTATTTGTTTTATTTAAGATCATTTATCATTAATTATTTTCTTTAGAGCTGTAAAGCACTCCAGAATGTGACAGATTGATTAGCTGTAGGCTCTAGAACAGTCATCTGAAGTGTTGTCATACAGTGATATGCCTGGAGTTCATCAATAGTCTTGCATTTACTAACACACACACTATATCTGAAGTGTTTGGAAGTAATTCGCGTTTTTATCCTGTTGAAAAACGTCATAAGAGCAACGCTTAGTGGCTCAATGTGTTACAGCAGTGTTTTTAAAAGTCTAAACACTTTATTGATATAGTGTACAGCCAAGCACATGTGGTCAGAACACAAACGAGTCGCAGGTAATAAAGTATCAAGCGTTTCTCCCAAAGTAAAGTCTGTCTGCCAGGTCTAAGCAAAGTGCCAGCAGGTCTCTGTAGATCCGCTCACTCTCCGCCTCTTTGCCCTTGTTTGGTATCCCGCCGTGGGTGCGATGACGCGCGAACAAAATGGCGACGGTTGGCCGCGCCTACTTGTAGCTTCTTTTGCAGTGTTCAAAAACCTATGGGTGACGTCACGGATACTCCGTCCATATATTTTACAGTCTATGGTACTAATATGTTTTTTAGGTACCAATATGGACTCTTTAAGTACAAATGTGTACCTTTTGAAAAGGTACCACCCCAGTGACAGCTCGCGTACCTTTATTTTTGAGAGTGTTCTTGAAATGAGGGACAATAACATGTTTACACTCTAACATTCCAAAGTTGATGGCTCCACTTAGTGGTGAATCTCAGCAAACACACATTCCTAACATTTTCGTTGTAGCGGTGGTGGCGGCAAAATTATTAGTCTGGCCGAGTAACAACTCTAAATTCGAAATACAAAATTGAGTAATTTACTAAGACGTTTTGGGGAACACAACAAGAACACTGTATTAGTTAATGTATTAACTCCTGTAACATGAACAAACAAGGAACAATACATTTATTACAGTATTTATTAATCTTTGTTAATATTAGTCAATGAAAATAAAGTTGTACTTTGTTAGTTAATGTTAACTCACAGAGCGTTAATCAATATTAACAAGCATGGATTTAAGTTGAACTATGATTAATAAATGTTGCATGTTGCTCATTATTAGTTGATGTAAGTAAATAATTCATGAAATTATTGTACTAATTAAATAATACGTTTTTTATTGACGCACACAATATTTCAAGACTAGTGGTGGGCAAAAATGTATCACGATTATTATTATGTTTATATAAATACACACATGCATGCATATATTTGAGAAAATGTTTTTTTTAATATTCATTAATTTTCCTTCCTTATCTATCAGGGGTCGCTACAGCGGAATGAACCACCAATTATTCTGTCATATGTTTTACACAGCGGATGCCCTTCCAGCCGCAACCCAGTACTGGGAAACACCCATACACTCTCCCGTTCACACACGCACCCATACACTAGGGCCAGTTTAGTCTACCCAATTCACCTATAGCACATGTCTTTGGACTTGTAGGGGAAACCGGAGCACCCAGAGAACACCCACGCCAACACAGGAAGAACATGCAAACTCCCAACAGAAATGTCAACTGGCCCAGCCGGGACTTGAACCAGTGACCTTCTTGCTGTGAGGTGACATGGCTAACCACTGAGCCACTGTGCCACCTAAAATATGTATAATATGTATCTATATGATCCAATTTATATATATATATATATAAATAAATAAATAAATAGAGTTTATTTAGTTAGAGTTTATTTACTGCCAATAGAGTTTCACTAACAGCGGTCAAGTGATCATCTCCTCAACAGCACAGCAGATTCACATGTCCCAACCCAAACTTTAGACACTACCTGCCTTGATTAAACTGTCAAATGCAAATGATTCAGCATGCACATGCCGGTTTGATGGATTCCAAACAAAAACAGACTCAACAGAAACATTTCTCTGCTCCTGTTCGGACTCAACAAGGTATATTGGTTTTCTTTAATCTGCATTTTGAGATCAGATTATATCTCACCCTCCAGCTCCAGTCTGTAAAGCAGCGAACAAGAGTCCACAATGTCCAGCATGGCTCCGGATTTCACACAGCGCCGGGAAACCTGGAGAAATTTTATCATCATAAATATCATGTAATATCCCATATCACATATTTTAAAGTTTTAATTTAATAAATTTAATGGGTCAATTTAATTTTACACACATGCATACATCAGCTACATCTAATAATAAAAACATTTGTTTACATGAAAATTAACTACTTTAAGGATAACTATTGCAAAAACTATGTGAGTGTCCTAACCAATACACAATAAGATGGTTTTTGGTACAGTAAGTGCGTACAGATTCATCTAACTGAAATAATATTGTTACTTTATGAAAGCATCTAATACAAGGCAAAAAATGCATTTCTTTTGTTTTTTGTTTGTTTCTAGTCCAAATCAAGAAGCATTTTCTAGACAAGCAAAAATATTGTCTTAAAAACTGTTTTAAAAAGTAAGGGAGTTTTTTCTTAAAACAAGTAAAAAAAATCTGCCAATGGGGTAGATTATAAAGAAAATGCTTATTGGCTTTATTATTATTATTGTTATTCTGTCCAATTACTTTTGGACCCTTAACAAGTGGGAGGCACATTTGCAAACTGTTGTAATTCCTACAGCATTCACCTGATTTGGATGTAAATACCCTCAAATTAAAGCTGACAGTCTGCAGTTAAAGCACATCTTGTTTAACTTCAAATGCATTGTGTTGGTGTATAGACCCAAAAACAGTAGAATTGTGTCAATGTCCAAATATTACCTAAAATCTAAATAAAACATATTTTAAAACAGCATGGATGTTTTGGCTTAAAAATTTTCTTTTTTTAAATAAATGTTAATTTCATAATTTATGCGTTTAACATTAAAATAACAAACTTGTTGGGGGTAAAAAAATGTACTGTCAAATTTAGTATGCAATTAATTTGTGATTAATTTGATTGTTTGCTTTATTGTGCAATTTTTTAGATTAAAAAAAGCAACTGATAGCCCTCATTTAAATACAAAATACTATTAACTATATACAGTAGTCATCAAATCATTTGATAAATCATTGAATCAGAAATTCATACTATTTGTTCAAAGCGGACTCATCAGTAACAAAACATCAATGTTTTGCTCTGAAATGCACACAAAAAAGAACAGTTGTGGGAGTTAAACGATCTTAAAATAAAATCCACAGTTGAGTCCTCTTAGTCTGAAACTGAGAATAAATGAGCTCAATATCAAGACAAAACTAAGACTTGTTTCAAGCTCTACAACACTAATGTCAAGCCCTCCCAAAAGTGTGGAAGATGGAGCAGCAAAGGGATGCCCGACTCCATAATAATATTAAACTTTCAACAAGCACAGATCGTTCTGGTGTCCACAAACCTCTAACCACGCAGATTTGAGATGTGAACATACTCTAACTTCTCGTCTATATATAACTGAGCTTTCAAGTTATGCAATGATTGGTAATGGCTTTTATTACAGTGTATCTACATTTTTAACAAGGTTCTAAATATAACCTATTCTACTTAAGTGTGTTCTAATGAAGACTGAAAACAGATAAATAAGAAATAGAGTGGGATTGACATAAAACAGGGTGGCACAGTGGCTCAATGGTTAGCACTGTCGCCTCACAGCAAGAAGATTGCTGGTTCAAGTCCCGGCTGGGGCAGTTGGCATTTCTATGTGGAGTTTGCATGTTCTCCACATATTGGTGTGGGTTTCCTCCGGTTTCCCCTACAGTCCAAAGACATGCGGTATAGGTGAATTGGATGAACTAAATTGGCCATAGTGTATGAGTGTGTGTGAATGCGAGAGTGTATTGGTGCTTCCCAGCACTGGGTTGTGGTTGGAAGGGTAAAACAAAATGCTGGAATAGTTGGCGGTTCATTCAGCTGTGGCAGCCTCTGATAAATAAGGGACTGAGCTGAAGGAAAATTAATGAATGAATGACACAAAACATTTGCAATCTTTTATGATATAAAGTGAAATTATTGATTGTAATTTCAGTTTGACTGAGCTCAACATTAGGATTTCCATATTGACCATGTTGTAAACTGGTTCTTTCTTATGATATTATTTACATTTTTATTTATTGTCATAAACATACTGGTTTGCAGAGCAAGTACACTGTAGAAAATGATTAGCTACTTAAAGCAAGTAAACCCTTATTATTTTATTTTTTTTAAATAAGCGTAATATTTAGAATTACGTACATAGTTAATTAACTTAATTAACTTAGTAATTTTAAGACAATGGGATTTTCTTTTTAAGTAAAGTCAACTAATGGCTTTAAATGCAACGTTTTTACTCAACATTTTAAAGTTAAAAGATTTTAATTACTGTACTTCAAAAGCAACAGATTTACCAACTTTATTAAGTCAACTAATTGCTTTAAAAAATTAATCATATTTTTTAAGTAAAGTCAATTAATTGCTTTAAAAGCTACAGGTTTACCCACTTTTTTAGGTAAAGTCAACCAATTGCTCTAAAAGAAACAGGTTTACTCACATTTTTTAAAGTAAATTCAACCAATCACTTTAAAAGCAATAAATTTACTCAGTTTTTTAAAGTCATTTAATTAGTTCAAAAGCTACATGTTTACCAACTTTAAGTAAATTCAACTAATCGCTTTAAAAGCAACAGTTTTACTCACCTTTTTAAAGTAACTAATTACTTCAAAAGCTACAGGTTTACCAACTTTTTAAAGTAAAGTCAACTAATCACTTTAAAAGCAATGAGTTTACTCACCTTTTTAAAGTAAAGTCAATTATTTATTTCAAAAGCTACAGGTTTACCCACTTTTTAAAGTAAAGTCAACTAATAGCTTTAAATGCCATGTGTTTTTTAAGTCAATTAAGTTCTTCATAAGCTACAGGTTTACCCATTTTTTAAGTCAACTAATCACTTAAAAAGCAACGTTTTTACTCACCTTTTTACAGTAAAGACAACTGATCACTTAAAGTAAGTACCGTGTTAACTTCCTTTTTTTTAAAGTAAAGTCAATTAATTATTTCAAAAGCAACAGGTTTACTCACTTTTTAAGTAAATTCAACTCATCACTTTTAACGCAATGTGTTTACTCAACTTTTTAAAGTTAAAAGATTTTAAGCTACAGGTTTACCAACTTTATTATGTCAACTAATTGCTTTAAAAGCAATATGTTTACTTACCTTTTTAAAGTAAAGTCAATTATTTATCCCAAAAGCTACAGGTTTACCAATTTTAAGTAAAATCAACTAACTGCTTCAAAAGCATCAGGTTTATTCAACCTTTTTTAAGTCAACTAATTACTTTTAAAGCCAAGCATTTACTCACCTTTTTAAAGTAACGTTACAATAGTTCTTCAGAAGCTACAGGTTAAACCATTTTTTAAGTCAACTAATCGCTTTAAAAGCAATGTGTTTACTCAATTTTTCAAGTTAAGTCAACTAATATCTTTAAAAGCAATGCGTTTTCTTGCCTTTTTTAAGTCCATAAATTACTTCAAAAGCTACAGGTTTACCAAGTTTTTCAAATGAATCAGAAATCCTAAAACAATCCCAGAAAGTAGCTTACTTCCAAATTGCAAAAAATAGGGTAAATACTGATGATGGCCTCTTGACAGTTCAGGGGAGTTTAGTCTGAAGATTTTGCCCTGGAAGCAACTTGGCTCGACATCCATATGCTCCTGTCTAGATCACTTCAACTTTCACCAGCCTGAATCTGTCACAATGCATATGGAGCACAAGACAGGATTTACACTCCCTGTCCCCCCAGGTGTGACTAATTAAATTCACCACGCATCTACAAGATCTATCCTGCACTTGAAAAAAGTAGCAGGACTAGATCCTGGGTGGTATCAGATGCCACTGTCTTTGATATATAGCGAATGTTGTACTATATGCCTGCACCACTGGTTTACATGCTACTCCAATGCACTTCAAAGAACACCATGCTAATACTATAATAAATGGAAAAAATAATTAAATAAACTATGGCTTTACCATGTCACTTCTTTGTTAATAAATATAATGTTAGACTGTTAAAAGTAGAAGTACACTGACCTGCTCATCGAAGATCTCTAAAGCTGCTTCATAATTCCCCTGTAGAGGAAAGACATATTCAAATGAATTAATAAAAGTAATATGATAATATCATATAAATAATTAGCAAATAATGTATATTTAATCAACCATCTATTTTTTAAATGTCGGTAATGGCTACGTAACCATGTCAGTAACAGTTACATAACAAAAAATGAAGCAGCAGCAAAGGATTAAATTAATGATATAAAGTATTTTATACATTTAAAATATACATGCAAGGGTAAAAACAGAAAATGGCCTTTTTTGATGTCCACATCAAGTTGAATTAAATGAAGTGTTTACTTAAATGTTACAGAGTTAATCATTTAAGGGGAAAAAATAAAATAAAATATAGAATAATGGATAGAACAACAGATAGATAGAACAATAGACAGACAGACAGACAGACAGACAGACAGACAGAAAGACAGACACAGATAGATAGATAGATAGATAGATAGATAGATAGATAGATAGATAGATAGATAGATAGATAGATAGATAGATAGATAGATAGATAGATAGAACAATAGAAAGACAGACAGACAGACAGACAGACAGACAGACAGATAGATAGATAGATAGATAGATAGATAGATAGATAGATAGATAGATAGATAGATAGATAGATAGATAGATAGATAGATAGATAGATAGATGAATAGATGGATAGATAGATAGATGGATAGATAGATAGATAGATAGATAGATAGATAGATAGATAGATAGATAGATAGATAGATAGATAGATAGATAGAGACAGACAGACAGACAGACAGACAGACAGACAGACAGACAGACAGACAGACAGACAGACAGACAGACAGACAGACAGACAGACAGACAGACAGACAGATAGATAGATAGATAGATAGATAGATAGACAGACAGACAGATAGATACAGACGGACAAACAGATTCTTTACCTTCTCAATGTGATACAGAGCCCAGTGCCAGTAATTATGACACGCCAACATGTCGCACACCTTGAGAAGTACAATACATCACATACCTTAATGCTTTACAACACAATATGCTACAAGCTTTATATATATTTTGATACATTTTATATGAAGAGTTCAGATGCAAAAGCCACTTAACGGCAAAAATAATGACATTGAGTGAATGCTTTAGGCATGTAGTACACCATCAACAAATATATTTGCTTCTATTCAGCCAAATCACAGCGTCAGCGCATTCAGAAATAACTGTTTGTTGGCAAAAGCCGCTAAACGCCACTTGCTTTTGACAGCAAAAGCCTCTATCACGAGAACCAATCAGAAGGTGCGAATCGAATCATATGTTTTTAATGTAGCAGCGCGCTGATAAGCGGCTTTTCTGGAGAGCGTTTTATTCCGCTTTCGATTTTAAAAGACGGAGTTTGATGAACTGGATGAGCCTGTGATTGGCAAATGAAAACATCCCTTACCTCAAAACTGTGCATTATAAGAAAAAGAAAACACACTGTACAGTCGGAAGTGTAACATGCATTCATAACATGTTTTTGCGCAGCGACGCTACTTTGAATGAGTCAGATTTACTATACATTAAACAGTAACTGCATTTCACGAAATACAGGGTTAAGATGCCGTTCGTTTATCCCACATGGATGCTATGAGGATAAACAAGAGACCAAGACCTTAAGTATGGTGAGAATGAATGAATAACAGCTTCTAAAATTGTCTGAGAGACATCCCCTTTTTGCCCGGTAGGCCTGCCTTGTGTTTTATTTGCTAATTCAAGCTATTTTTTAAAAGATAAATATAATGTATAAAACTATACATTATTTGTTTTACTTCATAATAGCTTAGTTCAAGCTTAGTTTACAATGTTTGCAATATTTACATTGCTCTCCTTACATTAAATCTAACTCTCAAATATCAGAAATGACAACAGATTATTAAGGTTTAATTAATGTCTAATGTTTTAATGCATTTACTTTACAGATTTCATTCATTCATTTTCCCTGGTTTACCACAACAGAATGAACCGCTACTTACTTGACAGATTTATATATTTTCAGGTGGTCTGTGTAATGTGTTTTATGTTTGGTGAAATAATTTCTAATTGCATCTTTAATGATAATTTTTACAACTAAATACACTGTTTTGTCCCAATAGGTGGATTTAGAGGGTTTTGAATAAAAAGTAGAAGTGGATTTAGCTTTTGTTGACACAAATAAAAATCTACCTTGTTAAATAACAAAGAATTGTCTAAAGTGACATTTTTGAAAAATTATTTATTATTTATTTATTTAATTAATTATTATTATTTACTAGCTAATAACCTTATCATTACATATAAAATGAAACTTCTGAACCTAATTATAGGAGCCTGATAGAAAATGCTCATTTACAAGAAAAGAGGTCTAATGGATTTAGAGGGTTTTGCATCTGAACTCTTCATATGATCTTTTTTATACTGACCATCCAGTTTTTCTCTGTAGAGGCCATGAAGTTCAGGCCCTTGTCCACCTCTGCTTTCATCTCATGGACATGAGCCACAGCGTGGACACTCCAGCCGTCCTCTGGGGTCAGAGACAGAGCCTATAGGAAGAATGCATTTAAAAAATGAGGAACTATGGATTAAAACAAAGAGAGCAGGACTTACATTTATTTTATTCTGCATGAGGAATTAAAATAAAACGCCTGCTACTAATAATGCCACCATTAGTAAACATGAGCAAAAAAAAAGTATTTCTTGTTTAAGCTTTTCATCTTTTGCTCAAAATACTAACAAAAAATAGAGAAGTTATACACAGTTGAAGTCAGAATTATTAGCCCTCCTGTTACATTTGAATTCTTTTATATTTTTTTTCCACAAGTTCTGTTTGACAGAGAACACATTAATAAAACATAATTTTTAAAACACATTTCTAAACATAATAGTTTTAATAACTCATTTCTACTAACTGATTTACTTCATCTTTACCATGATGGCAGTAAATAATATATTTAGTAGATATTTTTCAAGATGCTAGTATTCAGCTTAAAGTGACATTTAAAGGCTTTACTAGGTAAGTTAGGGTAAATAGGTAAATCATTGTTTAATGATGATTTGTTTTGGAGGCAATCGAAAAAAATGCTTAAGGGGGCTAATAATATTGACCTTAAAATGGTTCGAAAAAATATATAAAAAATGCTTTTATTTTATATATATATACACACACATATATATATATATATATATATATATATACATATATATATATATATATATATATATATATATATATATACACACACACACACACACACACACACTGTATATATATTAACTTTATATTAACTTATATATATATATATATAACTTTATCAATTAAAAATGGCATAAATATGAACATAAAAATGTACAGGCTATTTTACATATTTCACTATCATAATATAAGTCATAATAGGACAAATAAATAATAAGATACAACACGTGATGTTTCACTCTGATATGCAGTTAAAATGAGTACATTCACTGAGTGGTTATGTTACTGTGTTTAATCCTGTGCATGAATGTATGCTATGGTTAATGCCACATGCACTGTAATGTGTTTCATTTTCATAGTTAATTTTGAAATAAACATAGCGAAATGTTCGTTAAGAGCTGCATTTTCGCTGGAGGAAGCAGCTGTGATAAGGAGGGGTGCACCGAGGAAACAGTAGATAGGGAAACACGAATGGTCCTCCATGACCCATAGACAGACAGACAGACATATACATATATATATATATATATATATATATATATATATATATATATATATATATACATATATACATATATATATATATATATATATATATATATATATATATATATATATATATATAAATCATTAGCTATATATATATATATATATATATATATATATATATATATATATATATATATATATATATAGCTAATGATTTAAAGAATCATTGACTTTCGTCATTTATTTGCCTACTTTCATTTAAAATTTGTTTTTTTGTTTAGGACTACACCAATGGGTCACACACATCAGACATCACCACCAATAGTTTGGAAGGGTTTCGAGCAAAAGCTCTACTCTCATCCTAAAACAAACTTAAGCATCTTCAGGTTTTTTTAATATTCTGGGCAAAAGGTTAAACCTTTTTTCCCCACAGCCTTTATAGTCACTAAAGGTTCCAATTTTACTGTGGACAACGTTATTGGGCTTCGATATAATTTGATATTATTATGTTTCTTTACCAAAAGCACTGCTTGAAAAACAGGTTTATCGGAATGGAGTTAATAATGTATGCTTGATAAACTAATATGACATAACATGTAAATAAAAAATATGAATTTAATACGCAACTAAACAAACAGTACCTCTTTTGCCATTTTTTCAGCTTCATCATAGAGACGAGTCTCAAGAAGTCCAAAGGAATACATCCCTTTAATATAACTAAAACAAAATCAAAAATAAAAAGCATTATAAATTAAATAATGAAATGATTAAAAAATATGATACATTAAAAAAAATGACAATAATCACATGAAAATATTTTATAAAGCAGAAAGCAAAATGATATTTAAGTCATAGAAAACCAAATCAATTATTTCACTTAAACTAAAACATATATAATAATAAAAACACTAAAACAAACAAATTTATCCAAGCAAAAAATGTGAAATGACAAATAAAGAATGCAGTTCACAAGCTCTTTATGCAATGCAATATTTATCAGATGGTAAAATATACAGCATGAGGCAGCATTCAGACTGGCATCAGTGGAGCATGAGCACCTGCCTGTATAGGGGCATATGGGGTTTCCAGTGGGGCATCACCCGGGCCACCGAGTCCCTCATCTGAGTCTGTTCACCCAGGTAGAAGAATCCATCATGGGCAAACTTCAGTGCCAGCAGGTCTGTGGGGTGATCTGCTAGAATACACTCCCAAACCTCACAGGCCTTGTGTAGGGCTCTGAAACAGACCAGTCAATAGTTCATTCAGAAAATATTCTCTCATATTTATTTAAACCACATATATAGTTAGTTCGTTCTATCTATCTATCTATCTATCTATCTATCTATCTATCTATCTATCTATCTATCTATCTATCTATCTATCTATCTATCTATCTATCTATCTATCTATCTATCTATCTATCTATCTATCTATCTATCTATCTATCTATCTATCTATCTATCTATCTATCTATCTATCTATCTATCTTTCTTCTCTTCCCTCTTTTAAAAGTCATCATCTGACAGAAAACCACAGGGAAACCACTGTATAAAAGCTGAACTTTAGTCATGTTGTAACTTTCATATGATAGTCACACACTTACCCGCCCAAGGATGCAGTAAAGTGAACATGAATTATAAAAAGAACCGATTCATACAGTAAGTGCTTGCAGGCCAAAGGCAGCTTGGTTCAAAATGAGTGATAAAAAAACTGTGTCAAATGTTCATAATGTCACCAGTTGAACATAAAGGTCTAATTTAAGTGAACTGACCCTTTAGAGAAGAGCTGGATGGCTTTCACATGGTTTTTCTCTCTGGATGTGAGCTCCTGAGTGTCTGCCAGCTCCACGGTCCTCCTCAATGCGCTGGCCAATCTCTCATCCCGCAGGACGGAGCTTCCAGTGCCCACCAGCTCCAGTCCAGAAGAGATGACGTGACCCATCACTGCAGCACACACCACAGTCACAGACAAGGAATTTTTCACAGCATTTCTTATCATATTTTTTTTACTCTGGAGAAAGTCTTGTTTTATTTCGGCCAGAATAAAAGCAGTTTTAAAGCCATATTATAAGTCCCTTTAAGCAATATTTTTTTTATTGTCAACAGAACAAACTATTATTTAATGATTTGCCTAATTTCCTTATAATTATTGAGTGTTTATATTTTCCTCTTAAAATATGACTATTTACTTACTTACTTAAAAATAGTTTTCAGACATTTCCCAGAAGAAAAGAATTGAGACTCAAAATGTGCAATTATGAGCTTAAAACAAAAAAAGGGCCAAAAAATGTGTGTTTTGAGTATTTAAATACATACATTTAAGATCTATAAATACATATACGCCTATTCCATAAGCAATTTAGCATTTATAACCTTTTTTACAGTGACTTTTGACAGACTCAAACACTCAGTGTTGTAATCCCACATACCAAAGTCCGGGTCTGCAGCTTTAATGGAGGTAATACAGCCTTCTATTCCCCCCAGAGTCTCATCATTACGCCAGGTCACATACTGATTACCAGAGACACGGATACTCGGGTTATTTACACAGAGAAGCAAAAAGCTGAGTCATCATCAGTATCAGTCTTTACAGTATATGTACTGTACCTGAGACAGTATAGCATCATATAGTTTACAGGCCTCGTTACTGCTGGTGGACAGCGGCAGACCGTCAGATTGCCAGGCCTGATGACACATGATCACAACACAGATCATACATTTTGCACAATATTGCTTGACTTACTGTTGTGGCCCTCATGCACTGTCAGAAATATCTGTTAACAGTTTTGTGTATTTTGTGATTCACAAGTGTTTTCCGTTTATTTATGATTGTGAATTGCATTTTGGATGTTGGTCTGTGCTCTGTCAACTTTTTACGCTGAATATTCAGCTCTACAGTTTAACAAAGTGACTTTTATTAACATTTTACTAGTTTGAAATAATTTAATGTATAAGAAATAATATATAGAGAGAAATAACAGAAAATGTACCGGTGGACAGGGCCAGATTAATGTAAGGGCTAGGCAGGGCTAAAGCCCCATGGTCCACAGAAGGAGTTGGCCCTTGATTAGCTAAAGAATTAATTTGGGCTATGAGGCGGGCAATGCCTCTTCGCATTCTTTTGCTTATCGCTATATAGTAGTATTTCTTTCGGCTCACTGCTGTTAAAAAAAACTGGCTCATAGTGGCTGTAGCTCAATCACAGTTTTGAGTAGCCCTGTTTAGTCATACATGTGACCAGATGCCCCATTTTCCCCCATGACAGTCCCTTATTTCCCAGTTCCTTATTTCAGTTTTACGCGAGAACGGTCAAGGTAGGCTAACCAAACAAGCATTGTAGAACAAAAAGTAAAATTCATTAACGTGCAGTAAGAGACGTTAGGATAGGCGGAATTATGCTGTTTATATGACTGAACCACAGTCTCGGCCGCGTGCCCACACAATCCTGGCCTTAAAGCTGGATTTATACTTTCGCCTAGCGCCGCATTGCGCACCTCCACTGACTGCGCGTGCACCTTGCGAAATGGACGAGGCTTTTATACTTGCCGCATTCACCATTGTGATATTCTTTAAGACGACCGGGGCGGTCAAAAGAAACTGACCGTAAAGTCAGACGGATAAACAGAGAAATAGGTTATATCATTAATATTGTTTAATATTTTTAAACAAATTATTTTTCTAAATTATTTTAATAAGTATAAGGATTTTTATAACCATTCAAGATTTTTTTTCAAATGAAACTTTTATGCATCACTTGCTTTAGTTCAGATCTCGGAGAGTTTTACCTATTAAAGTTTATTAAAACCTTAATGACAACAGAACATGGGTTGCTCTACAATTATATTTTTATTATGGCAAGAGTAAAAGCAAAATAAAAGTACACCTACTAAAAAAATACAGATTTTTTTTTTAGATTTAGCCTGCTCCACAATTCACACATTGCTGTCTGGCTAGTTTCTATCCTATACGTATGCTAAAAAGGTAATAATGGTCCAACATTGCTGATATGATCATTACCACCAATAAAGCCTAGAAAAACAGAGCATCAGTATATTGTAAACCGACAGGTTCAAATATTCCTTTACAGTTATCAAAGAAATAATTTGTTCCTTAATTATAGCTTTGTAACTATTAAATTGTTTTAAATTCAAAATTGTAATATATACATCAGTGAAAAACTAATGATTGGTGGAAAAACAGATTTCTGTAATTGTGTACCTGGGTCTCCACTTTTGCCATGACCTATTTTGACTCATACCTCAGGTTTTTCCAAACTTTTTAACAAAAAAAAACTTTCCTCCTTTCCCACGGCAATTTCTAGCCAAGAATTATTGATCATCTGGTTATCTCTATGATCACAGATCATAAAGATGTCTGTACAGTCGTACCTGTTTCAGACAAAATCTCTTCAAAGTTGTTCATATTAAACTCAAATCAAACGCGGCGCCACACAAACTGTTCTCTCGATTCTCAAAAAAAATTGTGCGCTCCGCCAGCCGAAATCATGTCGCGCGCACCCAAAGCGAACATCCACAAACACAGCAATAATGTCACATTGCTGCGTGCACTCAAGCTAACTAGCGGACACATCGAGTATAAACAGGCTTAACAGAGACACTGCGCGACCAAATCAGAATCAGAAACAGATTTCCAAAGGTCCATCGCTGCGGATTATCTCATTAAAATACATGGTTTATGCCTAACTGAACCAGTTAGAAAGCAAACTTTTAAATTAGTGAATTTCCACTATTATAAAAATAAAAGTAATAATCCAGAGAAATGAAATATTGGCGCTGGCTTTCATCAGACAATAAACTACATCTGAGGCAAAAAAACAAAACTTGCTAACCTTCTGTAATTGATTGGGACCAAATGGAAAATTGGAAGCATGGATTTTAAAGATATTTCTATTAAATTCTATTCTATTCTTAGGGATTTCTGCTCAGCTAAAGTTTAAAGTATAAACTTTTCGGCCTATTAGATAACAGTAATTAAAACACTCATTCTGTAAGTATTGCAAATGAAATGTGTATTTTATTTTGTTTGTTATTTCTGCTTTTGGCAGCCTGTTTAAAAGTTGAAGTTCATGTTATGTGATTAATTTTGTATTTTATACTGTTTTAGTAAAATAGAAAACATTTAGGCCTATAATAATCAATAAAAAAATTCAATGGTGGAAAATTTGATTAAAATATTAATTATCAAATTAATAATAATAATAATAATAATAATAATAATAATAATAATGGTTTCATCGAACATGGACCTCCAGCATGCACTGGGGCGGTTTGCTGCTGAGTGTGACGCGGCTGAGATGACAATCAGCAACTCAAAGCTTGAGGCCATGGTGCTCCACCTGAAAAAGGTGGTTTGCCATCTCCAGGTTGGAGGAAAGTCCTGACCCCCTGGTGGAGGACTTTAAGTATCTCAGGTTTTGTTCACTAGTGAGGGAAGGATGGAACGTGAGATTGACAGACGGATTGGTGGAGCGGTACCAGTAATGCTGATGTTTTTGATTTACCGGTCAATCTACGTTCCTACTCTCTCCTATGGTCTTGAGCTTTTTGGTCATGACTGAAAGGACAAGATCTCGGATACAAGCGGCTGTGAGTTTCCTTTTCGTTTGCTTTGAAGGGTGGCAGGGCACACCTACATGGATTGGGTGAGAAGCTCTGTCACCCGGGAGGAGCTCAGAGTAGAGCGCTGCTCCTCCACATTGAGAGAAGTCAGCTGAGGTGGTTAAATCTCTCTAAATAGATTTATCAACTTTTAATACTTTTTAAGACCCTGCGGACACCCTGTATAATGCACTGTTCATTTTAGTTGTATACCACTTATACTTTATACCACTCAATCTTATTATACCACAAATTCTTTCTGAATAAAGCCATTCATCTGGTGAAATTATACTCAATATCGCAATATGTATTGCAGAAAAATAAAATAAAATATCATAATGGTTTTTTTTTCCAATATCGTTCAGCCATACTAAAAACTATTAAAATGTTAATAAAAGTCACTTTTTCAAACCTTTCAAGGTTAAACGTTGCTGTAAGAAAGATCAAGCATGCATTATGCAATTCGAAAAACATTAATAAAAGGGGGAAAAATAAAAAACATGAAACACGAAATACAAAAAAACTGCTAACTAACGGATATTATTTTTACAGTGTGCGGTAATTTATATAAAATGTTGTATTTTTATGTCATTATATAATACTACCATTTACTTATGCTAGTAAATGTGTCGTTCCACCAAATTTGTGTTTCTAAAAAATAATCAGATATATAGATATGATAGAACAACAAATACATTAATGTCAAACATAATACTATGCATTCTTTCAGAAATATTATATCGAATTAAATCAAGTAAATACTATTTTCAATAATAATAAGTGTATTTATGCTAACAAAGGTAACGTTTTTGGTCAGTCATTTGCTTTTATTTCTTATTTTCAGAAGGATTTTTAATTTGCAAATAAAATAATTATACCAAAATTATATTTACATATGTTTAGACTTATCATTGAGTCATATTTTTGGTTTACAAACATGTTTTTCTTTTTTTATATAGATTTTGTTTTTTTTTATCTCTGTGCCCTGATTTCATGTCAACCTCCTGTTACATACATTATTTTTATTTAATTTTTTTACAGGTGAAAACAGAAAACCAATAATGAGACATATTTCAATGGTTGTCATATGTATGTTTGAGATGATATGTTATATTTGATAATGATATCTGATTGCAAGTGTGTGCATTGAAACTGTACTGCTTTTTGGAGATGGTCCTTTTTTAATATCTGTCTTGTAATTCTAATAGGTTTATAATGTGATCACTCTCCAAAATTAAGACATGTCAAATTAATGACAAATATAAGATCATTTCAAATTCTGGAATTTAAAAAAAATCTATTGACTTTAAAACAGGTGCCAATACTCTTTGTAACTAAAATAAAAACTATAATATGTATTTGAGCTCATGTCTGAAGGGCTGATATATAAAACATGAGGTAGGAGGGAAAGTCATTAAAAAGACTAGCATGAGATAGCAAAAACGGTGTTTACAAAAAATAATGTCGAAATTCACTTACCCCTTTGTAAACAAGTACTATCTAGAAACTGATGACAAACTAAAAGCTGATTAGCGTTACTGTCACTGCAGGTTTTTACAGTGTGCAGTTACATAGATGTCTTAGTTTTTGTGACGTTAATGTTACATTGTTGTTAACAATGTGTACGTGACTTTTTTTGTTTGCCCCCGATGTACATTTGCAGGCACGCTGAAAGCTTTTTCTTCCACATGTTTAGTAGTCCAATAAAACAAAATATACAGTAACAACTAAACGTCAATCACAATAACTTTGGTGCAGCGAACTCTTGAAACATTTCTAAAGAGAAATTGCGTTATTGTGTTTTATCCAAAGAAACACGTAAAGGTTTAGCACAATAACTACAAGAAACTGCTAATTAATAACAAATTTCCAACTTACTTTGCAATCTCTGAAACTAGCAGCGTGCATTCTGACAGACAGTTGCTTCCTTCAGGCGCTGGCCGAGTTGTGTGAGCAATGAACTGACTCGAGTGTTCTCCTCGAATCATTTCAACCGGGTCATAAAACGGCTCTGAATGATTTGGTTCAACAAATTGGACTGAATCGACGGTTCTCCGTGGAACGATTCACTTAAAAAAAAGACTCTCACACAAATCTTGCTCGAAATAGTATCAGTATTTCATTCATTCATGAGATGCCCACCGATATCTTGTCAACCAAATTGACGGAATTAATGCAAAACCGGTTATGTGACACCACAGCAAACAAATTACTACATACATTTTATCGAAAATGAGGTAGATAGAACTTTAATTGAATATTTATAGCCAGAATGTCTTGCTTGAAACGAGATGACAACAATGCAGATTTGTTTAACGTTAGTTTAAAACAGTTCTCCAGTTGTTCTTTTAAACGAGCTGTTCGAAGGAACCGAATCGCTGAAATGAGTCGGACTTCCTGTCTTCTCTGACAGAGATAGAAGCGCCTGGGTTAATGTTTACATCGCGGAAATCACGAGTAGATTAAGGGCTGTAAGATTATAATGCTGTATAATATAGAGGAATAGACGCGTAACAACGTAAAGCAAGACTCTACAGGTGAATAGGGCAAAAATATTGTCATACTTCCTTAGTTGATTGAATTAAGTATTTTAAGTTTTTTTTTTTTTGCATTAAAAGTATTCTATGTTGTGTTCATATAAGCAAACTATGCATTAAAGTATGTGCTAATATGAACATTTCTAGCACAAACATCTGAAGCCAGGTTCAAAGGTATTGTTTATTTAAACATTGGAGTCTATGTTTTTTACTGAGAGGATTTGTAAAAACTTTTTTGATCACTCTATAATCGAGAAGATGCTTTGAACAGCCAGAAATATAATAATAGTTATACATTTACTCTGCTGAAAAAAAAAAAAATGCTTAAACCAGCCTAAGCTGATTGGCTGGTTTAAGCTGGTCGAACAGCCTGGTTTTAGAGGGGTTTTGGCCATTTCCAGCCTGGTTTTAGCTGGTCAGGCTGAAAAATGATCAGCTAAAACCAGCTTGACCACCCTGGTTTAAGCTAGACATAGCGGGTTTAGGCTTTGCTCCCACCCTGGCTAGGCTGGTAAAAGCTGGTCATCTCCCAGCCTGACCAGCTAAGACCAGGCTGGAAATGGCTGAAAACCAGCCTGGAATGGCCAAAACCTCCTCTAAAACCTGGCTGGTCGACTGTCAATTTTGGCACATTTCAGTGCTGCTGGGTAGGATTTACAGCTCAGTCCAGGAAAAAAAAATCTATTTGAAAATATGGCCTTTGGGTTGAAATCTACAGACACAAACTGATTAAGCGGGGATTTAAAAAAATTAAGACCAAAAAAAAAAAGCCCAATATCTAAAAAGTTAATAGGTGGAGGTTTGTGTGTGTGTGTGTGTGTGTGTGTGTGTGCGTCTGCTGTGTCATACGATTATAAGATTTTCTGCATTGTCTCTGTGTATACTTATCTTGTAATGTATAAAAAGCTAGAAAATATTTTCACGATATGAAGGAATGACCAGGAAACGACTGGTAGCCAAGGTCACTGAAGGGACGGTAGCAACATCTCGCTGGATTTGGCTACAAAGAGTCAACCTGTTGGAAGACAAACCACATCATCAGAGTTGGGTGGTGGTCAGCAGAAGTAGATCCAGGACGCTGGGTCATGGCCTTAAATTGGTGAAACACCAAGAAAAGGGGGGTGCCCATCTGATGACCGGCTGTAACCACCAACCCTCATACTGTAGAATGTCTCCCTAACTGGTGCTGAAGGAAGAAAGGAGGGGGAAATAATGTCACTGGCCCACAGTTGATGCAGGGCAGAATGCCTGTAAAGGTGGGCCAGTTGCGATGGTCCTATCATATTTTGCATGCGATAAAATGGTAGATGCCAATATTTATTTAAAAAAAGGCTAAAAATATATTTTTAAAAATGCTGTAGTTAACTATGCAAATACATGCAAGAAAGTAGACTAAATTGCAATTCATAATGCACATTAAAGTTAAAGATCAGTAATATGCAAATTCCAACTTAACGGTTTTTAAAGATGACCAGCACTGCTAAAAATGCAATGAAACGTCAAATAAATGAATGAAGCAACTAATTGAAACAATGCAATTAGTCTTTTTTTAACAACTGCATTGTTTTATTGCCTCTGCATACATACAACACCCTATACAGTATATGCAAATTAGCAACATGAAGCATTTTCAAGAGCCAACAATTTTCTTAAAAATTAGGATTCATTTACTTTACATATAATACATTTTTCACACGTTAATAAATACCATAAAATCTGTCAAACATTTTACAGTCTAAATAACTATCCTTGACCATGTGTACGGTTTCATTCACAGTTATCTGTACTTACAAGTAAACCAAACAAAAAAACAAAACTGTGCCCATCTATACAGCTCAACGGTGGCTAAAATGAAATGTACACTTAGGAAGAAGGCATGTTTGTTTGCAGTATCGATGTTTCTGAGTCGAGTATGGCTACAAGCTTCTGCTGTTACGGAAGCTGTGAGGTGCTGAAACGTTTTTATGTGATAAAAAAAAAAAACACTTTAGAAAAGACAATTATAAACAACACAAATAAACTCTGTGGATGTGAAGAGCGGTTGCAGAAAAAGTTAAGGAAAGGCATGTCGCTGCAAATCTGGAGAAAGTGGAACATACAAACACTACAAAAAACTATTGTTTTAATTATCTGCTGGCAGATAATTAGATGTGAAAAATGACCACCATCTCCATCTGATTTGATACTAAATAAAAAGACCTAAAACCTGTGGGTGCTTTAAAAGATAAGTTCACCAAAAAATGTAAATCTGCCGTTCATTTTCTCAACTTCAGGCCACTGATTTAACATTTTTTTAAAGGGATAGTTCACTCAAAATAAACTATTTACTCACCATTTACTCACCCTCAAGAGCTTTCAAACCTTTGAGTTTCTGTTTTTTTCTGTTGAACACGAAATAAGATATTTTAAAGAATGTTGGAAACCTGTAACCATCCATAATAGGAAAAAAATACAATAGAAGTGAGTTTCCAACATTTTTCAAAATATCTACACTTTACTCACCATCTACTCGTCCCTTAAGTACTTTCAAACCATTATGAGTTTCTGTTTTTTCTGTTGGACACAAAATAAGATATTTTGAAGAATGCTGGAAACCGGTAACTACCCTTAATGGGGGGTGATGCCATAGAAGGTAATGGTTACCAGTCTCCAACATTTTTCATATCTACATTTTACTCACCATCTACTCATCCTCAAGTGGTTCCAAACCTTTATGAGTTTCTTTTTCTGTTGAACATAAAATAAGATAGTTTGCAGAATGCTGGAATCTGGTAACCATCCATGATTGGGAAAAATACTATAAAAGTTAATTGTTACCAGTTTCCAACATTTTTCAAAATACCTATCATTTACTAACCATCATCCCTCAAGTGGTTCCACACTTTTATGAGTTCCTTTTTTTCTGTTAAACACAAACTAAGATATTTTGAAGAATGCTGGAAACTGGTAACCGCCACCTATAAAAATACTATAAAAGTTAATTGTTACCAGTTTCCAACATTTTTCAAAATATCTACAATTTACTAACCATCTACTCATCCTCAAGTGGTTCCAAACCTTTTTGAGTTTCTTTTTTTTCTCTGTTGAACACAGAATAAGATACTTTGAAGAATTCTGGAAACTGTAATCATCTGTAATATGGAAAAAACACTATAAAAGTTAATTGTTACCAGTTTCCAACATTTTTCAAAATATCTACAATTTACTATCTACTCATCCTCAAGTGGATCCAAACCTTCATAAGTTTATTTCTTTTCTGTTGAACACAAAATAAGATATTTTCAAGAATGCTGGAAACTGGTAACCATCCATAATAGGGGAACAAAATACTATAGAAGTCAATGGTTACCAGTTTTCAACATTTTTCAAAATATCTACTTTTGTGTTTAACATGAAAAAAGCGGTTTGGAAGAAGTAAATGCTGAGTAAATGATTAAAATTTTTGTTTTTAGGTGAACTATCTCTTTAAGTTAAGCACTAAAGAAAATCTTTGTGATTTAAGACATTAACTACCAGCATTGAGTCTATATAGACTATATATAGGCAAAACTATATTAATATCCATGAATCCTGATGACACACTGATGTCTTAAGCAAACAATTAGTTTGAGCAAAATCCAGAACATTATTGACTGAAAAGTCTGAATATGTTGCTTCTTAAGACCGCAGTGTATTATCAGGAACCACAGTTTATTTAATTTTTATTTATTCGACTCTCAGAATTATGCAAGGTTTTATTTAGCAATTATCCTTAATGTTTTTCTGTAAAAATAAAGTCACAGCATATACAAATATTTTTGGTGAACTATCCATTTAAAACCACTTAACCAACCAAGCAACAAAAGGCATAACGCATCTGGCTGTATATTATATGTGTATATACACACACTCTTATGAAATCTGGAAGTTTGTATACTAATATAAAGATATATATATATATATATGCTCCACTGTTTATGTAAACTATAGTACAAGTATCTGATATTCATGGATTACAAATGATTGTAAACCGTTTTTCAGGATATACGTGAAGCCGACATCAGCAAGTATGTAACATCAAGATCATTTTGATCCCATCAGTCACCAAATCTCTCGAATTATCAGGCGGATGCCGATGGATTCGAACATTTACAATTGTCAATGCTACAAACAAAATGCGTGTCAGTCGCCGAGAGAAAGTCCATCACATGGAGGTCTAATGCCTATATAGTGTGTGATATTACAAAGGATAGAAGTGTGATCGGAGAGAAAAGAGTTGTACTTTTGTTTTCCAGTCAGTAGTGAAAGTAGAAAATGCATTAAAAGGAAATGAAGTCCAAAAAAATCCGCTCGTCACTGAAAACGTAACAGTTGATTGACCGGACATTCTCTGATAAACAAGACTGGCTTTATATGTAGGGTCATTTAGTCTCAGACTTCCTCAACATCAGCAGGATTGATTGATATGTCCCAGAAATTACAAAAAAAAAAATTGATGTTCTCCTTATTTCTGAAACGGAGAATGCCATGCCTTGGCTGCCGCTTGGACAAAACGCCCTGAGTCGTGCCAGGAAAACTCATGAAAACATCACCATCGAGCTCATGAATAGGTTTGTAAACGTTTCTGACATGCCCAATAAAACCAAGAGCGATTCTTTCTGTGATTTAGTTTTTTTTTGTACTCCCTGTAGTGAAGCGCTGGCGGGTAAGATGGTTTTTGGACATTGTTATGTTAAGCCCAGTTGAGGTTGAATCCTTTGGAGAGCATCACCGCCTCCAGGTCTTTATCTTCTTCCTTCTCCCTGAGTCTCTGTTCCTCCAGCAGGGCCACCAGAGAGTCTCGCTGCTCCACCACCTCCAACATCTCATTCAGAATCTGCTTCTCCTCTGCCAGCTCCTCCTCCGTCTTCAGATGATCTGCAGACAGGAATGATTTTTGCTTCTTTTAAAAGACAAAACTGTCATAACGTCATGAAATAGTCGATGAAATAATCGTAGTTTTTTATGTTGGATTATTTGTAAAAAAAAAAAAAAAAGAGAAAAAAAAAGTGTGCTTTGCTATAGCCGCTATGTACACTACCTGACAAAAGTCTAATGCAAGTTTTAGGTACAACAAATAACAACTTGACTTCTACATAGTTGATCATTTTGTATCAGAAGTGGCTTATATGAAAGGCAAAGGCCTCTAGATTACGCTTATTTTACCAAAATAAAAATATGATCGTGCCTTGAATTTTAATGATTTAATTAGGACAGTAAGGTCTGACTTTGCTTAGACAAAAGTCTTGTCACTAAACAGAAATAATGTACAGTATAGAATATAAAGTCATGGTGCAGTGGAAAAAGAATTAATATTGTGTATAAATCCCATGAGCTTGGAGGACTGCATCCACACATCTTTGCAATGACTCAAAAATGTATTAATAAAGTGATCTGGAATGGCAAAGAAAGCGTTCTTGCAGGACTCCCAGAGTTCATCAAGATTCTTTAGATTCATCTTCAATGCCTCCTACATCTTTCCACAGACATGCTCAATACTGTTCATTTCTGGTGACTGGGCTGGCCAATCCCTGACCTTCAATTCTAAAGTTAAATTCTAAGTTAACTGATGTTTCTGAATAGGTCTTTGTGTCATTACAATGTTTGGACTATTTAATTTTGACAATTACTTTCATAAAGTGCATTTATAAGTAGGTAAAAGGCAAAAAAAGAGGTTTTCACAACAACAAAAGAGTAATCCAGTTTTTTTTTTGTACTATAAAATGTTGTTATATATTTTCTTAATAACTGACTTATTTTAATTCTTTGTCACTATCATTTAAACCACTTTGTACTATCGTAATTTTCAGGAAATCTATCGAGCAATAAATTGACTTTGGTTTCGTTTTAATTAAAGATGTTTACTAAATTCGTCTTTCTTTGTTTCTTTCACTTTCATATCTCGTAATATAACTTAAAACAGTCCAATAACGTCAGAGCAAACCATCACAAACAAAAACGTTGGGAAGAAGTCAGCGAATGTACACAACTAAACATATCAACATATGTTAACTGTACATATATTTGAGCACTATTAATAAATTAATAAATCAAATTATGGCTCTACACACTAGGTTTGAACTGTTTTTCAAATCAAAAGGTTTTCAATCCATTAAAACATTCAGTAAATTTTGCATGATTACTTTACAACATACTTTACAAATTACAAAGTACAGTTCAGAATAAGTATCTATATTGTCAGGGTTTCTGCAGGTTTTACCAAGTCAAATTTAAGACTTTAAGGCATTTTTAAGACCATTATGAATGAAATTTCAGAATTTCAGCGGGCAAAATGCTAAGGATTTTTTTGTAATGGCCAGGGGATTTTTCTTACGTGCCCCTATAAAATATAAATTAGTTATTTCTTAGCAACATACTTTAAATAATGTGTTGAAACAAGCAAACCCTAGTTATATAGATATAAATTTGTTATTACCAAACCTTTTCTTTAATAAAAGACAAGTTTTCAAAACTATAAGAAACTAAAATGTATGCACAACTACATGAAGAACTTTTAAACTACCCTTAAATGTTATTGGACGCAAGGAAGACAATTAAACCATATTGGTAAAGTATTTTAGACCTACAACAGCAGATTTCAGTAAATTTACGACTTATTATTATTATTATTATTATTATTTATTTCATATTTTCTATATTTGTGTGGCATTTCTATCTCACAAAAGTTATTTAACATATTAATGTAAACTCTTCACTTGCATTTAATATGCTTTCAATGTATATAAAATGGCTTCTGCACATTTCATTTGATGCAGACACCAGATCAGGGCATCTTTGAACCATGTGCATATATTACATTACGAGAGTAAATACCATCTATTGCCATGCGTTCCCGTAGTTCCTGTTGTAGTCGACTCTGTCTGTCCTCCAACTCTAGCTCACGAGCACTGCAGAAAGAAAAGAAGACACATAAATGAACCAACTATACAGTTTCATGAGGAATTTGGCAAAATCTTTGATGCAAAATCAAAGACATTGTATTCTTTGAAGGCCTGTGTGGACATCACAAACCCATCTGTCATTAAAGCATTAAAATTTCTGGTTTATTCGTGACACATCCTCACCGATACTATGGGGTTTGCATGAGCAGATGCGTCTTTAAGCCAAGTACTCGGAGATAAACAACGAACACAAAGGTTAAAAGCTTCTTTTATTTGGTTTTCCAGATGATGCATTTATTAAACCTCAGCACAGGCATTCAGATTCTGATCTGTAAGGATGTTCATATTGTCAACTATATTGAAAATTTCATTCATTTTAAACTAGCTTTACATTTAAAATCAATCATTTTAAACACAGCAAGTGAATGTATAGACTTAAAAAATATAAATAAAGTTATAAATGTGCATTTCTGACATGACCAGCGATGGGAATAACAGAGCTATAAATAAACGGCGATACTTTTTACAGTAACAAGTAATTAAATTAATTACATTTACATTTAGTCATTTAGCAGACGCTTTTATCCAAAGCGACTTACAAATGAGGACAAGGAAGCAATTTACACAACTATAAGAGCAGCTGTGAATAAGTGCTATAGGCAAGTTTCAGGTGTGTAAAGTCTAAGAAGCAAAGCATTAGTAATGTAATTTTTTTTTTTTTTTGAGAGAGAGTACAGTTAGTGGTATAGCCAGAGAGGCAGTTGCAGATTATCAAGGAAAGTGGAGACTAAATAGTTGAGTTGCCGTTCTGATGCAGTTAGGGAGTTCATTCCACCAACTACTGTTTCCCCTGATACAATGCTGTTACCATTACTGACAATTACTGTTACCATTACCATTTCTTTATCTTTGATGATGACAGTACATCATGTTTGACTAGATATTTTTGAAGAGACTACTATTCAGCTTAAGTGACATTTAAAGGCTTAATTTTTGGACTCTCACCTTATTGTGAGCATGTTCAAAATGTAAAAAAAAAAAAAAAAGCTGAAACAAATTTGAAGCTATTTGTTTATGAAATAAGTTATTAAAACTATTATGTTGAGAAATCTGTTGAAAAAATATTATTGGCGATAAATAGAAATTTGGGGGGAAATATACAGGGGGGCTTATAATTCTGACTCAAAAAGAAAGTCAGAATTATTAGCCCACCTTTTAATTTTTTTTCTTTCGTAAATATTTCCCAACTGATGTTTCACAGAGCAAGGAAATGTTTACAGTATGTCTGACAATATTCTTTCTTCTAAAGAAAGTCTTATTTGTTTTATTTTGACTAGAATAAAAGTAGTTTAATAAAAAGTAAGGTCAATTTTAAGGTCATTTTAAGGTTCATTTTAAGGTCAAAATGATTAGCCCCTTTAAGCTATTTATTTTTTTTCGATAGTCTACAGAACAAACTATTGTTATACAAAGACTTGCCTAATTACCCTAACCTACCTAGTTAACCTAATTAACCTAGTTAAGCCTTTAAATGTCACTTTAAGCTGTACTGAAGTGTCTTGAAAAATATCTAGTAAAACATTATTTACTGTCATCATGGCAAAGATAAAATAAATCAGTTATTAGAAATGAGTTATTAAAACTATTATGTTTAGAAATGTGTTAAATAAATCTTCTCTCCGTTAAACAGAAATTGGGAAAAAAAATAAACAGGGGGGTCTAATAATTCTGACTTCAACTGTATATATCCAATACTAAAGAGTTAATAACAAATGAGGAAATTTTTTAACTTGTAAGCCATTTTCTTGTTGAAACTGTGCATTTGTAATGTGTCTTTTTTTAATGAAACTACTTTTGTCTGAGTGGACAGGCATTTCGTGCTTATCTGTACAAATGCAGATGCACAGTCACTACAGAATTGCATCTTGTATGCTCACAATGTAAACAGGACAGAACAGAATCAGCTGAATGCATTGGGCCACCATGCTGCTGCATACTGTGAAAATGCCTGTTAGAGATCATCGGTTTTTCTTGTTTAGAAAGATGTACGATTTTCTTTTCTTTTTTAACAATGAATAAAAGTGCCCTAAATATTCAATAGAATGGCTAATTTCACTTTTGGAAGGAGACAATTAAATAACTAATTCATTCGGGCTGACAATTAATTAAATGGATTTAATTTATCCTAATTAACTAACCCGCCAAGAAGAGCCTTACAATATTAAACACTAGAGCTAATTTGTTCTGATTTGATCTAACAGACATTCTTAGGTTAATTAATTATTAATTGTAGTAATACTTTAATACTATTTCAAAAAGCTGCCTTTGTATATTTGTCAGAACTGCTTAATGCTTATTCTTACTTATTAAATGTTGTTCGATGATTCTTTATGCTCAAATGATATTTTATCTATAACATTTGTCTTTCAAGGTGTACAGTAGCTGACTTTTTCTTCAGTAGGACTTTACAGAAAATTTGAGATAAATCATGATTCTTTATGATTAACACAATACAAGTCAAGTGTAACTTCATTATAATGTATAATCAGGAAGCGTGAGCATCCATTTTTGGAATATGATTTTTTTTTTTCCATTGTGATAGTGATAATTACATCTGATTTAAATTACATGAATCACCAGAGAGCACAGTTTCATTAAAAATCTCCTGTAATGTTCTACTGCAGAAAAAATAGCAATCTGAGTGGACCCATGGTAGGGATACACGAGTCTGGCTAAAATGAGAATAACAATTTTTGTTGCTTAAAATCAAGATCATGATTTTCTCACAATTCTGTAGATGTAAAATAAAGGTTAATATGAGTAGCCTATTAATATTGTTGTTTCTCAAGTTACAGCAGAAGCCCATATTTCACTGCTGGGGAGAAATGAAAGCTGTAAACTTCTTTTCTCTCTCTCACTGTGGACATTTGACCTGCTGGCGTGACGTTTCCTCTCCTTTTGGCTGTTACAGCGATACAGGATCCAGACACGAGAAGGTCTGCAGAGCAGGTTTTCTCCACTACGTCTATCACGGATCAGCTTGTGATCGCCATGTCCCTTTATCAGTGTCACTCATCAGTGAACAGCACCAGAGTGTTAGAGCCAATCGCAGCCTTCTCTGTTGCACGCATGACCTATCATAGGCGTTTAAAGGGCCATGAAACTCCCCCCCTTTCACTTCAAGTCTACCTCAGAATTTTTTCAAAAATGCTTCATGATGGGCGTGGAGCGTTGCGACCACAGGGAGGAGTGGGCGTGGCCAGCAGAGCAGGGGAGAAAGAGGGGAGCAAACAACTGTTATCAGTTGGCTCACAAAATGAGACACAAACTGTGAGGAGACCCATGATTTTACAGTTTACAAAGTTAAAATGAAAAGAAATAAACAGCAATTCAATGCCCTGCTACACTTGTTATTTATAATTTCATATAAACATAACCACAATTGGTTATATCCTTATAAAGATAATCATGTTTATATAAACACTATAAATGAAGAGGACTTCTCTCCTCCTGAATCCCTGAGTCTGAATGCACACAGTGGATAGCAGTGCAGCAGGTCTCCTACCCTGTCTATTAAATATATAGGCGATGTGTCTACATGAGAACGAACTCAACTGATAAAAGTCCGCCATAAACACTTGCTGCAAACCAACAGCTTTGCTGTATCGGCTCTGACAGCATCGTGGGGAAAAACAGGCAACAAATCCTTTGGATCATGAAAATGGCTTCATGAATGGCTAAATACTGCGTGCCATATGCGGAGTCCGCGGACGTGGTCTCACCCAGTCATTTGGTCTCACAGCTTGGCAGGTCTGCCTTGCCTTCGGAAAGCACGTGCTCTCATGAATAATTAAGAAGCAGGGTTTTCTCATAAGATAAGAAAAATCAGCTATGAATATTAATGAGAAACCGACGCATCATCACTCCACTAGCAGATTCACGATACGTCAGCGATTTTGATCCTACCCCAAAAATTATTTCAAACTCAGAAGATGAAATTAGCTGACAAAAGCTCAAAATTATCCAGTTTTCCCCACAATTAAAGCTGACTGGTGCTAACGCTGTCTGAACTGATGCTCAACACACACAAATCTGTTAAAATATTTTTTTAAAAAGTGCTCAAGGGTTTCTTGAACCTTTAACAACTCCCTTGACAATTCTGTGCATGTACTTGAGTTTTGTTTGATACATTCAAAAAGAGTGAGCAGGTAAAATTAAAGGTACAGTTCATATATCTGACTGTTTGTATTAAAGGACAAGATTGTATAACAAATACATATAAAACATATTTATAAATTCAAAATTTTAATACAAGAATTATTGTGCTGCAAGTAAAATATCAACCTGTGGAAGGAAAACATGGTCAATACACCGTGATGCACCGAGATATCAAATTGAACTGAATCAATGGCATGATAATCGTAACCAAAGTGAACTGTGAGACCAGTTCACACCTCTAGCGATAACAGTAATTTTTTCAGATACATTAAGGAGCCCTAATTCCAACCATGAAAATGTATGGCAAAGTGAATAAAATTGATGGTCTACTCACAATATCATCAGCTCAGATTCGTATCGCACCAAGGCATTCTTCTCCTGGACCAGTTTAAACCATTCCTGCATCAGCTTCGGATCGTCCTTTTTACCCATTCCTGCAAGAAGCACATCGGTGAAGCATGAGGAAGTGCTTGACCAGTTGATGACACACAAACCTGACACGGACACCCACACAGCGAATGCGATGACAGCCAAGCCAGGATGTCTTTGTCAGGGCGAAAGTCGGGTGGGAATGAGGTCGAGACTGCCGGCTCACAGAGGATGGCGTGGAGATAACGACTTCTGATTGGACAGCATTTCGTGATCAATGCTGATCAGACTGGACTTCTGAGGCATTTGGTCTTTTTCAAGGCAGCGGATTTTGCTCAATATATTAATTATGAATGCTACCTAATAATACAAGTCAGTGCCACAGGTGTATATCAGACATCTAAAGTCATTTTACCTTAAAATTATGCAAGTAACCCACTTTTACACCACTTTAGCTCAATCATTTTGACATGTCACACAAAAACGTTCCAGTTTCAATACATGTTCAGAATTGATGGCAAAATGTTGATTACCACTAGAAAATTCTCTGATATTTCTCTGAAACATTTTTATTAATAATAATAATTGTATTTAGGTTGAATAATAAGGGTTTTTACACACTAACAGACACACACACATATGTTTCCCACTCCAATAAATATTGGTGCTTAATCATTAATCAATCTTTTTTTTTTTCAATTCATATTTTTGAGGAAACTGATTAATTGAACTGTTTTGTAACATATTTACACTCACTTTAGATTAATTACTGTCACTTTTGATCAATAATGCCTATTAAACATCTTATTTTTTACCATAATTTCTGATGGATCAAGTGACAAAGGCTGGATCAGTGGTTTCTGAAAATTCAGCTTTAAAAACAAATAAATTACATTTTAAAATACATTCTTACAGAAAACCGTTATTTTAAATGTCATTTCTATTTTGCAACATGACAGTTTTAGGATATTTTAGCTCTAAGTGCAGTCTTGGTCAGAAGATTATTTCAATGTTTTTTTATTATTGTTTTTTATCATTATTATTATTATTTTGATTATTATTTATTATAATGATTTGCCACTGCGGAGCTTGCAAACTACCTCAGTGACCTCAGCTTGGGGTGGATGAGATTCACCTCGTGTATCTTAGGTCTCTGGATGTTGTGGGGCTGTCTTGGCTGACATGTCTCTACAACATTGCATGGAGGTCGGGGACAGTACCTCTGGACTGGGCAACTGGGGTGGTGGTTCCCATTTTTAAGAAGGGGGACCGGAGGATGTGCTTCAACTATAGGGGGATCACACTCCTCAGCCTCCCGGGGAAAGTCTATGCCAGGGTACTGGAGAGGAGGATCCGGCCGATGGTTTAAACTAGGATCCAGGAGGAACAATGCGGTTTTCATCCAGGCCATGGTACACTGGACCAGCTCTATACCTTCACCAGGGTGCTCGAGGCTTCATGGGAGTATGCCCAACCAGTCCACATGTGTTTTGTGGACTTGGAGAAGGCATTCGACAATGTCCCTCATGGCATTCTGTGGAGGGTGCTCAGGGAGTATGGGGTCAGAGGCGCTCTGTTAAGGGCTGTCTCGTCACTGTTATTCGCAGACGATGTTGTTCTGTTGGCTTCATCGAACATGGACCTCCAGCATGCACTGGGGCGGTTCGAGAATCAGCATCTCCAAATCCGAGGCCATAGTGCTCCACCTGAAAAAGGTGGTTCGCCATCTCCAGGTTGGAGGAAAGTCCTGACCCCCAGGTGGAGTAGTTTAAGTATCTCCGGTTTTGTTCACGAGTGAGGGAAGGATGAAACGTGAGATTGACAGGTGGATTGGTGCAGCGGCAGCAGTAATGCGGTCGATGTACCGGCCCGTTGTGGTGAAGAAGGAGCTGAGCCGAAAGGCAAAGCTTTTGATTTACCGGTCAATCTACGTTCCTACTCTCTCCTATGGTTATGAGCCCCCCAAGAGGCTGGGGGAAGTGTTTGGGAAGAGGGAAGTCTGGGGTTCTCTCCTAAGGCTGTTGCTCCAACAACCCGGCCCCGGAAAACTGGCAGAA
The DNA here is from genome assembly GCF_903798145.1 of Danio aesculapii. Lineage (NCBI taxonomy): Eukaryota > Metazoa > Chordata > Actinopteri > Cypriniformes > Danionidae > Danio > Danio aesculapii. The sequence continues at coordinate 37,497,565 of NC_079452.1, read as the reverse complement.
TTAACGAATGAATGAATGATTATTATTAATTAGAAAAATAGAAATTATAAGTCAGGTATCTACAGTATATAATAATGGATATATTTTATGAGGAAATGGTATGAATGTTTTAGCCTTAAAGTAAAGTTTTACAAACTAATTTCGAGAGGAGCACATAATATGATTGATTGCGGCTAGTCTCTCTTCTGTAATCAGCAATAATCCAATCAGATTGATCCAAACCTACAATAAACCAATTTCACCCTACTACCTTATTTTCGTTTTGAAAGAATCCCCCCCCCCCCATCTCCTCCTTTTACCAGGGAAAGCTCCCGAGACCTACTTGATCTTGGACCCCCTTACATGCTAATTGACTAGGTGGGAGCACTGGGCTCAATTATCTCCCAGCTCAGAGTACTCTCCTGGAACAGCATGCCTAATAGCATCAAGCAATACTTAACTTTGAACTCTTGAAATAGTGTTAGTCTCATAGTATCACTATCCAGGGTTTCTACAGGTTTCATCAAGTCAAATGTAAGTCTTTTTAAGAACCATTAAAAATAAAATTTCAGACTTACACAAGGCTAAAACCTAATGATTTGTTCTAATGGCTTAGTTAAAAGATAAAAAAAAAATTAAAAACAAATGAAATTGTAATTAAGATAATTTAACCATATTGGCAAATAGAGTTAATAAAGAATCTTTTGTTAATACTTTTATTAAGATGAAATGTTAATGATTGGATGGGTGTTGGGTAACTTTACATGGACATAGGAACATTAAGAGCTGTTTAAAATGATTTAAGACCAACAACACAATATTACAGAGAATTGAAAACTTTTTAAGGGCAAAAATTTTGTTTTTGAAATTTAAGACATTTTAAGACTTAAGACCCAGCAGAAACACTGCTATCATTGCCTTCCCAAAACCACAATATTTGCATTTTACTAAAAAGATACAGACAAAATAATTTCCAGTGGTAATCACCATTACGCAGAAAAACTTGCTAAAACATCTTGCACTGGATCGGAAACATTCCTTTCAAACTCCTCTGGTTTACACTCATAAATAAATATCCTTTACCTGCACTGCGGTTAGACGTTCCTCTGTTTCACTGCATGAGGTTAAAAAAACCCTCAAGCCATATAACTGAAGTCCGTGATCAATGCAGAAAACTGGGAACATCTGTACATGTCAGTCTCAGCTCATGCTAGTACAGTCCCAGAGGTCTATGACAAAAAACCTGTCTCCAATCCCTACACACACATACATTAACACACAAGTGAAGCCAAGCACTGAAATGAGCCAAACCTGGATGTAGCATGACGTACTGACGGAGAAGCGGCTCTTGCGACACACAAGAAAAAAACCCCAAAACAAAACACAGAACACACACAAACCGAACGGCTGTGCTCGTGGCTGCTGTATTGCTTTTAACACACAGAGGCAAAGTAGAGGTCCTTGGACACACAAAAAACAGAGAGAGACGGGGGACAACAGAGGACAGGGATGCTAAACTTATCAAGTGGGACGCACTGTGACGGGCCTCCCCAACACTCAGCCCCATGCTTTCCCGAGAGGAACAGAGAAAGAAGAACCACAGTTAGTCAGAACAGTCAGAAGAACAGCCACGCTAAACACTGTGCTGTAAGAGCACTGTTATATACAGGTATAGTTACACACAGACACCGCATTACAAACCCACAGGAACAACACACTTTGCTGGACATTTGAAGTGGTTTGAGCTACTGGATTGAAAGTCAACATGAAATACCATTTGCAAATGATTTAGGTTTATACTGTCATATTTTAGAATAGTTATAGAATAATTATAGTATGTGAATATATATTAAATATACTATAAATATTTTTTTATTTTATTATTATTATTATTTTTATTTGTATAATATACATGCTTACGTACATACACACATATATATCATTAATTTTATTTAACCTGTCATTTTTATACCTTATCTTTTAAAGTTATCTTATGTATACTGTAAACTGAAGAACATCTCCAATGTATTTTTAACGGTAGACTTCGGTCAACCACCGCTTACAGTTTTTACTATAAATTTGACGGTTATTGCTACTGTAAACTTGATAACATTTCCATTGTATTTTTAATGGTAAATTTCTGGCAACCACAACTTACAGTTTAACCGTACATTTTTCGATTATAGCTACCGTAAACTTGATAACCTTTTTACTGTATTTTTATGGCAAATTTCTGGCAACAACAGCTTACGGTTTTTTACCGCAATTTTACAGTTATTGCTACCGTAAACTTGATAACATTTCTACTGTATTTTTTATGGCAAATTTCAAGCAACCACAGCATACAGTTTTTTTATCGTAAATTTTATGGTTATTGCTAATGTAAACTTGATAACATTGCTACTGTATTTTTAATGATACATTTCTGGCAACCACAGCTTACAGTTTAACCGTAAATCTTTTCGATTATTGCTACCGTAAACTTGATAAAATTTCTACTGTATTTTTTATGGTAAATTTCTGACAACCAAAGCTTACAGTTTAACTGTAAATCTTTTGATTATCGCCAACATAAAATTGATAACATTTCTACTGTATTGTTATGGTAAATTTCTGGCAACCACAACTGCCAGTTTTTTTTTTTACTGTAAATATCACGGGATTTTTTTTACAGTGTTTTAATTAGAAAGTATCAAATATAATTACAGCAATAACATGCAATTAT